>NW_026529737.1:0-54192 GCF_028500815.1 Rissa tridactyla | reverse complement strand
TACCGGAAAATGCTTCGCAGGCTGGCGCGGCGGCGCCACGTGGGCGCCGGTGTCGCCGAGGCTGACGGCCGCCGGAAAGCCCGCAGCCCCACGGGCTGTGGGGCCACGCGAGCGGCTGCCAAAGAGCTTTCCAACGAGGCACGGCTTTCCCTCCTGGCTCTTCGGGCGTGGGAGCTGTTGCCAGAGACGCGGCCCTAGCGGAAAATGCTTCGCAGGCTGGCGCGGCGGCGCCACGTGGGCGCCGGTGTCGCCGAGGCTGACGGCCGCCGGAAAGCCCGCAGCCCCACGGGCTGTGGGGCCACGCGAGCGGCTGCCAAAGAGCTTTCCAACGAGGCACGGCTTTCCCTCCTGGCTCTTCGGGCGTGGGAGCTGTCGCCAGAGACGCGGCCCCTACCGGAAAATGCTTCGCAGGCTGGCGCGGCGGCGCCACGTGGGCGCCGGTGTCGCCCGAGGCTGACGGCCGCCGGAAAGCCCGCAGCCCCACGGGCTGTAGGACCACGCGAGCGGCTGCCAAAGAGCTTTCCAACGAGGCACAGCTTTCCCTCCTGGCTCTTCGGGCGTGGGAGCTGTCGCCAGAGACGCGGCCCTACCGGAAAATGCTTCGCAGGCTGGCGCGGCGGCGCCACGTGTGCCCTGGTGTCGCCGAGGCTGACGGCCGCCGGAAAGCCCGCAGCCCCACGGGCTGTGGGGCCACGCGAGCGGCTGCCAAAGAGCTTTCCAACGAGGCACGGCTTTCCCTCCTGGCTCTTTGGGCGTGGGAGCTGTCGCCAGAGCCGCGGCCCTACCGGAAAATGCTTCGCAGGCTGGCGCGGCGGCGCCACGTGGGCGCCGGTGTCGCCGAGGCTGACGGCCGCCGAAAAGCCCGCAGTCCCACGGGCTTTGGGGCCACGCGAGCGGCTGCCAAAGAGCTTTCCAACGAGGCACGGCATTCCCTCCTGACTCTTCGGGCATGGGAGCTGTCGCCAAAGTCACGGCCCTAGCGGAAAATGTTTCGCAGGCTGCCACGGCGGCGCCACGTGGGCGCCGGTGTCGCCCAGGCTGACGGCCGCCGGAAAGCCCGCAGCCCCGCGGGCTATGGGGCCATGCGAGCGGCTGCCAAAGAGCTTTCCAATGAGGCACGGCTTTCCCTCCTGGCTCTTCGGGCGTGGGAGCTGTCGCCACAGCCGCGGCCCTACCGGAAAATGCTTTGCAGGCTGGCGCGGCGGCGCCACGTGGGCGCCGGTGTCGCCGAGGCTGACGGCCGCCGGAAAGCCCGCAGCCCCACGGGCTGTGGGGCCACGCGAGCGGCTGCCAAAGAGCTTTCCAACGAGGCACGGCTTTCCCTCCTGGCTCTTCGGGCGTGGGGAGCTGTCGCCAGAGCCGCGGCCCTACCGGAAAATGCTTCGCAGGCTGGCGCGGTGGCGCCACGTGGTCGCAGGTGTCGCCGAGGCTGACGGCCGCCGGAAAGCCCGCAGCCCCACGGGCTGTGGGGCCACGCGAGCGGCTGCCAAAGAGCTTTCCAACGAGGCACGGCTTTCCCTCCTGGCTCTTCAGGCGTGGGAGCTGTCGCCAGAGCCGCGGCCCTACCGGAAAATGCTTCGCAGGCTGGCGGTGCGGCGCCACGTGGGCACTGGTGTCGCCGAGGCTGACGGCCGCCGGAAAGCCCGCAGCCCCACGGGCTGTGGGGCCACGCGAGCGGCTGCCAAAGAGCTTTCCAACGAGGCACGGCTTTCCCTCCTGGCTCTTCGGGCGTGGGAGCTGTCGCCAGAGACGCGGCCCTACCGGAAAATGCTTCGCAGGCTGGCGCGGCGACGCCACGTTGGCGCCGGTGGCGCCGAGGCTGACGGCCGCTGGAAATCCCGCAGCCCCACGGGCTGTGGGGCCACGCGAGCGGCTGCCAAAGTGCTTTCCATCGAGGCACGGATTTCCTCCTGGCTCTTCAGGCGTGGGAGCTGTTGCCAGAGCCGCGGCCCCTACCGGAAAATGCTTCGCAGGCTGGCGTGGCGGCGCCACGTGGTCGCCGGTGTCGCCGAGGCTGACGGCCGCCGGAAAGCCCGCAGCCCCACGGGCTGTGGGGCCACGCGAGCGGCTGCCAAAGAGCTTTCCAACGAGGCACGGCTTTCCCTCCTGGCTCTTCGGGTGGGGGAGCTGTCGCCAGAGCCGCGGCCCTACCGGAAAATGCTTCGCAGGCTGGCGCGGCGGCGCCACGTGGTCGCAGGTGTCGCCGAGGCTGACGGCCGCCGGAAAGCCCGCAGCCCCACGGGCTGTGGGGCCACACGAGCGGCTGCCAAAGAGCTTTCCAACGAGGCACGGCTTTCCCTCCTGGCTCTTCAGGCGTGGGAGCTGTCGCCAGAGCCGCGGCCCTACTGGAAAATGCTTCGCAGGCTGGCGCGGGCGGCGCCACGTGGGCACTGGTGTCGCCGAGGCTGACGGCCGCCGGAAAGCCCGCAGCCCCACGGGCTGTGGGGCCACGCGAGCGGCTGCCAAAGAGCTTTCCAACGAGGCACGGCTTTCCCTCCTGGCTCTTCGGGCGTGGGAGCTGTCGCCAGAGCCGCGGCCCTACCGGAAAATGCTTCGCAGGCTGGCGCGGCGGCGCCACGTGGGGGCCGGTGTCGCCGAGGCTGACGGCCGCCGGAAAGCCCGCAGCCCCACGGACTGTGGGGCCACGCGAGCGGCTGCCAAAGAGCTTTCCAACGAGGCACGGCTTTCCCTCCTGGCTCTTCGGGCGTGGGAGCTGTCGCCAGAGCCGCGGCCCTACCGGAAAATGCTTCGCAGGCTGGCGCGGCGGCGCCACGTGTGCGCAGGTTTCGCCGAGGCTGACGGCCGCCGGAAAACCCGCAGCCCCACGGGCTGTGGGGCCACGCGAGCGGCTGCCAAAGAGCTTTCCAACGAGGCATGGCTTTCCCTCCTGGCTCTTCGGGCGTGGGAGCTGTCGCCAGAGCCGCGGCCCTACCGGAAAATGCTTCGCAGGCTGGCGCGGCGGCGCCACGTGGGGCGCAGCTGTCGCCAAGGCTGACGGCCGCCGGAAAGCCCGCAGCCCCACGGGCTGTGGGGGCCACGCGAGCGGCTGCCAAAGAGCTTTCCAACGAGGCACGGCTTTCCCTCCTGGCTCTTCGGGCGTGGGAGCTGTCGCCAGAGACGCGGCCCTACCGGAAAATGCTTCGCAGGCTGGCGCGGTGGGCGCCACGTGGGCGCCGGTGTTGCCGAGGCTGACGGCCGCCGGAAAGCCCGCAGCCCCACGGGCTGTAGGACCACGCGAGCGGCTGCCAAAGAGCTTTCCAACGAGGCACGGCTTTCCCTCCTGGCTCTTCGGGCGTGGGAGCTGTCGCCAGAGCCGCGGCCCCTACCGGAAAATGCTTCGCAGGCTGGCGCGGGGCGGCGCCACGTGGGCGCCGGTGGCGCCGAGGCTGACGGCCGCCGGAAAGCCCCGCAGCCCCACGGGCTGTGGGGCCACGCGAGCGGCTGCCAAAGAGCTTTCCAACGAGGCACGGCTTTCCCTCCTGGCTCTTCGGGCGTGGGAGCTGTCGCCAGAGACGCGGCCCTACCGGAAAATGCTTCGCAGGCTGGCGCGGCGGCGCCACATGGGCACTGGTGTCGCCGAGGCTGACGGCCGCCGGAAAGCCCGCAGCCCCACGGGCTGTGGGGCCACGCGAGCGGCTGCCAAAGAGCTTTCCAACGAGGCACGGCTTTCCCTCCTGGCTCTTCGGGCGTGGGAGCTGTCGCCAGAGACGCGGCCCTACCGGAAAATGCTTCGCAGGCTGGCGCGGCGGCGCCACGTGGGGGCCGGTGTCGCCGAGGCTGACGGCCGCCGGAAAGCCCGCAGCCCCACGGGCTGTGGGGCCATGCGAGCGGCTGCCAAAGAGCTTTCCAACGAGGCACGGCTTTCCCTCCTGGCTCTTCGGGCGTGGGAGCTGTCGCCAGAGCCGCTGCCCTACCGGAAAATGATTCGCAGGCTGGCGCGGCGGCGCCACATGGGCGCCGGTGTCGCCGAGGCTGACGGCCGCCGGAAAGCCCGCAGCGCCACGGGCTGTGGGGCCACGCGAGTGGCTGCCAAAGAGCTTTCCAACGAGGCACGGCTTTCCCTCCTGGCTCTTCGGGTGTGGGAGCTGTCGCCAGAGACGCGGCCCTACCGGAAAATGCTTCGCAGGCTGGCGCGGCGGCGCCACGTGGGCGCCGGTGTCGCCGAGGCTGACGTCCGCCGGAAAGCCCGTAGCCCCACGGGCTGTAGGACCACGCGAGCGGCTGCCAAAGAGCTTTCCAACGAGGCACGGCTTTCCCTCCTGGCTCTTCGGGCGTGGGAGCTGTCGCCAGAGCCGCGGCCCTACCGGAAAATGCTTCGCAGGCTGGCGCGGCGGCGCCACGTGTGCCCTGGTGTCGCCGAGGCTGATGGCCGCCGGAAAGCCCGCAGCCCCACGGGCTATGGGGCCATGCGAGCGGCTGCCAAAGAGCTTTCCAACGAGGCACGGCTTTCCCTCCTGGCTCTTCGGGCGTGGGAGCTGTCGCCAGAGCCGCGGCCCTACCGGAAAATGCTTCGCAGGCTGGCGCGGCGGCGCCACGTGGGCGCCGGTGTCGCCGAGGCTGACGTCCGCCGGAAAGCCCGCAGCCCCACGGGATGTAGGACCACGCGAGCGGCTGCCAAAGAGCTTTCCAACGAGGCACGGCTTTCCCTCCTGGCTCTTCGGGCGTGGGAGCTGTCGCCAGAGCCGCGGCCCTACCGGAAAATGCTTCGCAGGCTGGCGCGGCGGCGCCACGTGGGCGCCGGTGTCGCCGAGGCTGACATCCGCCGGAAAGCCCGCAGCCCCACGGGATGTAGGACCACGCGAACGGCTGCCAAAGAGCTTTCCAACGAGGCACGGCTTTCCCTCCTGGCTCTTCGGGCGTGGGAGCTGTCGCCAGAGCCGCGGTCCTACCGGAAAATGCTTCGCAGGCTGGCGCGGCGGCGCCACGTGTTCGCAGGTGTCGCCGAGGCTGACGGCCGCCGGAAAGCCCGCAGCCCCACGGGCTATGGGGCCATGCGAGCGGCTGCCAAAGAGCTTTCCAACGAGGCACGGCTTTCCCTCCTGGCTCTTCGGGCGTGGGAGCTGTCACCAGAGACGCGGCCCTACCGGAAAATGCTTCGCAGGCTGGCGTGGCGGCGCCACGTGGGCGCCGGTGGCGCCGAGGCTGACGGCCGCCGGAAAGCCCGCAGCCCCACGGGCTGTGGGGCCACGCGAGCGGCTGCCAAAGAGCTTTCCAAGGAGGCACGGCTTTCCCTCCTGGCTCTTCGGGTGGGGGAGCTGTCGCCAGAGATGCGGCCCTACCGGAAAATGCTTCGCAGGCTGGCGCGGCGGCGCCACGTGGTCGCAGGTGTCGCCGAGGCTGACGGCCGCCGGAAAGCCCGCAGCCCCATGGGCTGTGGGGCCACGCGAGCGGCTGCCAAAGAGCTTTCCAACGAGGCACGGCTTTCCCTCCTGGCTCTTCGGGCGTGGGAGCTGTCGCCAGAGACGCGGCCCTACCGGAAAATGCTTCGCAGGCTGGCGCGGCGGCGCCACGTGGGCGCCGGTGTCGCCGAGGCTGACGGCCGCCGGAAAGCCCGCAGCCCCACGGGCTGTGGGGCCACGCGAGCGGCTGCCAAAGAGCTTTCCAACGAGGCACGGCTTTCCCTCCTGGCTCTTCGGGCGTGGGAGCTGTCGCCAGAGACGCGGCCCTACCGGAAAATGCTTCGCAGGCTGGCGCGGCGGCGCCACGTGGGCGCCGGTGGCGCCGAGGCTGACGGCCGCCGGAAAGCCCGCAGCCCCACGGGCTGTGGGGCCACGCGAGCGGCTGCCAAAGAGCTTTCCAACGAGGCACGGCTTTCCCTCCTGGCTCTTCGGGCGTGGGAGCTGTCACCAGAGCTGCGGCCCTACCGGAAAATGCTTCGCAGGCTGGCGCGGCGGCGCCACGTGGGCGCCGGTGTCGCCGAGGCTGACGGCCGCCGGAAAGCCCGCAGCCCCACGGGCTGTGGGGCCACGCGAGCGGCTGCCAAAGAGTTTTCCAACGAGGCACGGCTTTCCCTCCTGGCTCTTCGGGTGTGGGAGCTGTCACCAGAGCCGCGGCCCTACCGGAAAATGCTTCGCAGGCTGGCGCGGCGGCGCCACGTGGTCGCAGGTGTCGCCGAGGCTGACGGCCGCCGGAAAGCCCGCAGCCCCACGGGCTGTGGGGCCATGCGAGCGGCTGCCAAAGAGCTTTCCAACGAGGCACGGCTTTCCCTCCTGGCTCTTCGGGCGTGGGAGCTGTCGCCAGAGCCGCGGCCCTACCGGAAAATGCTTCGCAGGCTGGCGCGGCGGCGCCACGTGGTCGCAGGTGTCGCCGAGGCTGATGGCCGCCGGAAAGCCCGCAGCCCCACGGGCTATGGGGCCATGCAAGCGGCTGCCAAAGAGCTTTCCAACGAGGCACGGCTTTCCCTCCTGGCTCTTCGGGCGTGGGAGCTGTCACCAGAGACGCGGCCCTACCGGAAAATGCTTCGCAGGCTGGCGTGGCGGCGCCACGTGGGCGCAGGTGGCGCCGAGGCTGACGGCCGCCGGAAAGCCCGCAGCCCCACGGGCTGTGGGGCCATGCGAGCGGCTGCCAAAGAGCTTTCCAAGGAGGCACAGCTTTCCCTCCTGGCTCTTCGGGCGTGGGAGCTGTCGCCAGAGCCGCGGCCCTACAGGAAAATGCTTCGCAGGCTGGCGCGGCGGCACCACGTGGGCGCCGGTGTTGCCGAGGCTGACGGCCGCCGGAAAGCCCGCAGCCCCACGGGCTGTGGGGCCACGCGAGCGGCTGCCAAAGAGCTTTCCAACGAGGCACGGCTTTCCCTCCTGGCTCTTCGGGCGTGGGAGCTGTCGCCAGAGATGCGGCCCTACCGGAAAATGCTTCGCAGGCTGGCGCGGCGGCGCCACGTGGTCGCAGGTGTCGCCGAGGCTGACGGCCGCCGGAAAGCCCGCAGCCCCACGGGCTGTGGGGCCACGCGAGCGGCTGCCAAAGAGCTTTCCAACGAGGCACGGCTTTCCCTCCTGGCTCTTCGGGCGTGGGAGCTGTCGCCAGAGCCGCGGCCCTACCGGAAAATGCTTCGCAGGCTGGCGCGGCGGCGCCACGTGGGCGCCGGTGTCGCCGAGGCTGACGGCCGCCGGAAAGCCCGCAGCCCCACGGGCTGTGGGGCCACGCGAGCGGCTGCCAAAGAGCTTTCCAACGAGGCACGGCTTTCCCTCCTGGCTCTTCGGGTGGGGGAGCTGTCACCAGAGCCGGGGCCCTACCGGAAAATGCTTCGCAGGCTGGCGCGGCGGCGCCACGTGGGGGCCGGTGTCGCCGAGGCTGACGGCCGCCGGAAAGCCCGCAGCCCCACAGGCTATGGGGCCATGCGAGCGGCTGCCAAAGAGCTTTCCAACGAGGCACGGCTTTCCCTCCTGGCTCTTCGGGCGTGGGAGCTGTCACCAGAGACGCGGCCCTACCGGAAAATGCTTCGCAGGCTGGCGTGGCGGCGCCACGTGGGACCCGGTGGCGCCGAGGCTGACGGCCGCCGGAAAGCCCGCAGCCCCACGGGCTGTGGGGCCACGCGAGCGGCTGCCAAAGAGCTTTCCAAGGAGGCACGGCTTTCCCTCCTGGCTCTTCGGGCGTGGGAGCTGTCGCCAGAGCCGCGGCCCTACCGGAAAATGCTTCGCAGGCTGGCGCGGCGGCACCACGTGGGCGCCGGTGTTGCCGAGGGTGACGGCCGCCGGAAAGCCCGCAGCCCCACGGGCTGTGGGGCCACGCGAGCGGCTGCCAAAGAGCTTTCCAACGAGGCACGGCTTTCCCTCCTGGCTCTTCGGGTGGGGGAGCTGTCGCCAGAGATGCGGCCCTACCGGAAAATGCTTCGCAGGCTGGCGCGGCGGCGCCACGTGGGCGCCGGTGTTGCCGAGGCTGACGGCCGCCGGAAAGCCCGCAGCCCCACGGGCTGTGGGGCCACGCGAGCGGCTGCCAAAGAGCTTTCCAACGAGGCACGGCTTTCCCTCCTGGCTCTTCGGGCGTGGGAGCTGTCGCCAGAGACGCGGCCCTACCGGAAAATGCTTCGCAGGCTGGCGCGGCGGCGCCACGTGGGCGCCGGTGGCGCCGAGGCTGACGGCCGCCGGAAAGCCCGCAGCCCCACGGGCTGTGGGGCCACGCGAGCGGCTGCCAAAGAGCTTTCCAACGAGGCACGGCTTTCCCTCCTGGCTCTTCGGGCGTGGGAGCTGTCACCAGAGCCGGGGCCCTACCGGAAAATGCTTCGCAGGCTGGCGCCGCGGCGCCACGTGGTCGCAGGTGTCGCCGAAGCTGACGTCCGCCGGAAAGCCCGCAGCCCCACGGGCTGTGGGGCCACGCGAGCGGCTGCCAAAGAGCTTTCCAACGAGGCACGGCTTTCCCTCCTGGCTCTTCGGGCGTGGGAGCTGTCACCAGAGCCGGGGCCCTACCGGAAAATGCTTCGCAGGCTGGCGCCGCGGCGCCACGTGGTCGCAGGTGTCGCCGAAGCTGACGGCCGCCGGAAAGCCCGCAGCCCCACGGGCTGTGGGGCCACGCGAGCGGCTGCCAAAGAGCTTTCCAACGAGGCACGGCTTTCCCTCCTGGCTCTTCGGGCGTGGGAGCTGTCGCCAGAGACGCGGCCCTACCGGAAAATGCTTCGCAGGCTGGCGCGGCGGCGCCACGTGGGCGCCGGTGGCGCCGAGGCTGACGGCCGCCGGAAAGCCCGCAGCCCCACGGGATGTAGGACCACGCGAGCGGCTGCCAAAGAGCTTTCCAACGAGGCACGGCTTTCCCTCCTGGCTCTTCGGGCGTGGGAGCTGTCGCCAGAGACGCGGCCCTACCGGAGAATGCTTCGCAGGCTGGCGCGGCGGCGCCACTTGGGCGCCGGTGTCGCCGAGGCTGACGGCCGCCGGAAAGCCCGCAGCCCCACGGGCTGTGGGGCCACGCGAGCGGCTGCCAAAGAGTTTTCCAACGAGGCACGGCTTTCCCTCCTGGCTCTTCGGGTGTGGGAGCTGTCACCAGAGCCGCGGCCCGACCGGAAAATGCTTCGCAGGCTGGCGCCGCGGCGCCACGTGGTCGCAGGTGTCGCCGAGGCTGACGGCCGCCGGAAAGCCCGCAGCCCCACGGGCTGTGGGGCCATGCGAGCGGCTGCCAAAGAGCTTTCCAACGAGGCACGGCTTTCCCTCCTGGCTCTTCGGGTGTGGGAGCTGTCGCCAGAGACGCGGCCCTACCGGAAAATGCTTCGCAGGCTGGTGCGGCGGCGCCACGTCTGCGCCGGTGTCGCCGAGGCTGACGTCCGCCGGAAAGCCCGCAGCCCCACGGGCTGTAGGACCACGCGAGCGGCTGCCAAAGAGCTTTCCAACGAGGCACGGCTTTCCCTCCTGGCTCTTCGGGCGTGGGAGCTGTCGCCACAGCCGCGGCCCTACCGGAAAATGCTTCGCAGGCTGGCGCGGCGGCGCCACGTGGGCGCAGGTGTCGCCGAGGCTGACGGCCGCCGGAAAGGCCGCAGCCCCACGGGCTGTGGAACCACGCGAGCGGCTGCCAAAGAGCTTTCCAACGAGGCACGGCTTTCCCTCCTGGCTCTTCGGGCGTGGGAGCTGTCGCCAGAGCCGCGGCCCTACCGGAAAATGCTTCGCAGGCTGGTGCGGCGGCGCCACGTGGGCGCCGGTGTCGCCGAGGCTGACGGCCGCCGGAAAGCCCGCAGCCCCACGGGCTGTGGGGCCACGCGAGCGGCTGCCAAAGAGCTTTCCAACGAGGCACGGCTTTCCCTCCTGGCTCTTCGGGCGTGGGAGCTGTCGCCAGAGCCGCGGCCCTACCGGAAAATGCTTCGCAGGCTGGCGCGGCGGCGCCACGTGGTCGCAGGTGTCGCCGAGGCTGACGGCCGCCGGAAAGCCCGCAGCCCCACGGGCTGTGGGGCCACGCGAGCGGCTGCCAAAGAGCTTTCCAACGAGGCATGGCTTTCCCTCCTGGCTCTTCGGGCGTGGGAGCTGTCGCCAGAGCCGCGGCCCTACCGGAAAATGCTTCGCAGGCTGGCGCGGCGGCGCCACGTGGTCGCAGGTGTCGCCGAGGCTGACGGCCGCCGGAAAGCCCGCAGCCCCACGGGCTGTGGGGCCACACGAGCGGCTGCCAAAGAGCTTTCCAACGAGGCACGGCTTTCCCTCCTGGCTCTTCAGGCGTGGGAGCTGTCGCCAGAGACGCGGCCCTACTGGAAAATGCTTCGCAGGCTGGCGCGGCGGCGCCACGTGGGCACTGGTGTCGCCGAGGCTGACGGCCGCCGGAAAGCCCGCAGCCCCACGGGCTGTGGGGCCACGCGAGCGGCTGCCAAAGAGCTTTCCAACGAGGCACGGCTTTCCCTCCTGGCTCTTCGGGCGTGGGAGCTGTCGCCAGAGCCGCGGCCCTACCGGAAAATGCTTCGCAGGCTGGCGCGGCGGCGCCACGTGGGGGCCGGTGTCGCCGAGGCTGACGGCCGCCGGAAAGCCCGCAGCCCCACGGACTGTGGGGCCACGCGAGCGGCTGCCAAAGAGCTTTCCAACGAGGCACGGCTTTCCCTCCTGGCTCTTCGGGCGTGGGAGCTGTCGCCAGAGCCGCGGCCCTACCGGAAAATGCTTCGCAGGCTGGCGCGGCGGCGCCACGTGGGGGCCGGTGTCGCCGAGGCTGACGGCCGCCGGAAAGCCCGCAGCCCCACGGACTGTGGGGCCACGCGAGCGGCTGCCAAAGAGCTTTCCAACGAGGCACGGCTTTCCCTCCTGGCTCTTCGGGCGTGGGAGCTGTCGCCAGAGCCGCGGCCCTACCGGAAAATGCTTCGCAGGCTGGCGCGGCGGCGCCACGTGTGCGCAGGTTTCGCCGAGGCTGACGGCCGCCGGAAAGCCCGCAGCCCCACGGGCTGTGGGGCCACGCGAGCGGCTGCCAAAGAGCTTTCCAACGAGGCATGGCTTTCCCTCCTGGCTCTTCGGGTGTGGGAGCTGTCGCCAGAGCCGCGGCCCTACCGGAAAATGCTTCGCAGGCTGGCGCGGCGGCGCCACGTGGGCGCAGCTGTCGCCAAGGCTGACGGCCGCCGGAAAGCCCGCAGCCCCACGGGCTGTGGGGCCACGCGAGCGGCTGCCAAAGAGCTTTCCAACGAGGCACGGCTTTCCCTCCTGGCTCTTCGGGCGTGGGAGCTGTCGCCAGAGACGCGGCCCTACCGGAAAATGATTCGCAGGCTGGCGCGGTGGCGCCACGTGGGCGCCGGTGTTGCCGAGGCTGACGGCCGCCGGAAAGCCCGCAGCCCCACGGGCTGTAGGACTACGCGAGCGGCTGCCAAAGAGCTTTCCAACGAGGCACGGCTTTCCCTCCTGGCTCTTCGGGCGTGGGAGCTGTCGCCAGAGCCGCGGCCCTACCGGAAAATGCTTCGCAGGCTGGCGCGGCGGCGCCACGTGGGCGCCGGTGGCGCCGAGGCTGACGGCCGCCGGAAAGCCCGCAGCCCCACGGGCTGTGGGGCCACGCGAGCGGCTGCCAAAGAGCTTTCCAACGAGGCACGGCTTTCCCTCCTGGCTCTTCGGGCGTGGGAGCTGTCGCCAGAGACGCGGCCCTACCGGAAAATGCTTCGCAGGCTGGCGCGGCGGCGCCACGTGGGCACTGGTGTCGCCGAGGCTGACGGCCGCCGGAAAGCCCGCAGCCCCACGGGCTGTGGGGCCACGCGAGCGGCTGCCAAAGAGCTTTCCAACGAGGCACGGCTTTCCCTCCTGGCTCTTCGGGCGTGGGAGCTGTCGCCAGAGACGCGGCCCTACCGGAAAATGCTTCGCAGGCTGGCGCGGCGGCGCCACGTGGGCGCCGGTGTCGCCGAGGCTGACGGCCGCCGGAAAGCCCGCAGCCCCACGGGCTGTGGGGCCACGCGAGCGGCTGCCAAAGAGCTTTCCAACGAGGCACGGCTTTCCCTCCTGGCTCTTCGGGCGTGGGAGCTGTCGCCAGAGCCGCGGCCCTACCGGAAAATGCTTCGCAGGCTGGCGCGGCGGCGCCACGTGGTCGCAGGTGTCACCGAGGCTGACGGCCGCCGGAAAGCCCGCAGCCCCACGGGCTGTGGGGCCACGCGAGCGGCTGCCAAAGAGCTTTCCAACGAGGCACGGCTTTCCCTCCTGGCTCTTCGGGCGTGGGAGCTGTCGCCAGAGCCGCGGCCCTACCGGAAAATGCTTCGCAGGCTGGCGGTGCGGCGCCACGTGGGCACTGGTGTCGCCGAGGCTGACGGCCGCCGGAAAGCCCGCAGCCCCACGGGCTGTGGGGCCACGCGAGCGGCTGCCAAAGAGCTTTCCAACGAGGCACGGCTTTCCCTCCTGGCTCTTCGGGCGTGGGAGCTGTCGCCAGAGCCGCGGCCCTACCGGAAAATACTTCGCAGGCTGGCGCGGCGGCGCCACGTGGGCGCCGGTGGCGCCGAGGCTGACGGCTGCCGGAAGGCCCGCAGCCCCACGGGCTGTGTTGCCCCGCGAGCGGCTGCCAAAGAGCTTTCCAACGAGGCACGGCTTTCCCTCCTGGCTCTTCGGGCGTGGGAGCTGTCGCCAGAGATGCGGCCCTACCGGAAAATGCTTCGCAGGCTGGCGCGGCGGCGCCACGTGGTCGCAGGTGTCGCCGAGGCTGACGGCCGCCGGAAAGCCCGCAGCCCCACGGGCTGTGGGGCCACGCGAGCGGCTGCCAAAGAGCTTTCCAACGAGGCACGGCTTTCCGTCCTGGCTCTTCGGGCGTGGGAGCTGTCGCCAGAGCCGCGGTCCTACCGGAAAATGCTTCGCAGGCTGGCACGGCGGCGCCAAGTGTGCCCTGGTGTCGCCGAGGCTGATGGCCGCCGGAAAGCCCGCAGCCCCACGGGCTATGGGGCCATGCGAGCGGCTGCCAAAGAGGTTTCCAACGAGGCACGGCTTTCCCTCCTGGCTCTTTGGGTGGCGGAGCTGTCACCAGAGCCGCGGCCCTACCGGAAAATGCTTCGCAGGCTGGCGCCGCGGCGCCACGTGGTCGCCGGTGGCGCCGAGGCTGACGGCCGCCGGAAAGCCCGCAGCCCCACGGGCTGTGGGGCCACGCGAGCGGCTGCCAAAGAGGTTTCCAACGAGGCACGGCTTTCCCTCCTGGCTCTTCGGGCGTGGGAGCTGTCGCCAGAGCCGCGGCCCTACCGGAAAATGCTTCGCAGGCTGGCGCGGCGGCGCCACGTGGTCGCCGGTGGCGCCGAGGCTGACGGCCGCCGGAAAGCCCGCAGCCCCACGGGCTGTGGGGCCACGCGAGCGGCTGCCAAAGAGCTTTCCAACGAGGCACGGCTTTCCCTCCTGGCTCTTCGGGCGTGGGAGCTGTCGCCAGAGCCGCGGCCCTACCGGAAAATGCTTCGCAGGCTGGCGCGGCGGCGCCACGTGGTCGCAGGTGTCGCCGAGGCTGACGGCCGACGGAAAGTCCGCAGCCCCACGGGCTGTGGGGCCACGCGAGCGGCTGCCAAAGAGCTTTCCAATGAGGCATGGCTTTCCCTCCTGGCTCTTCGGGCGTGGGAGCTGTCGCCAGAGACGCGGCCCTACCGGAAAATGCTTCGCAGGCTGGTGCGGCGGCGCCACGTGGGCGCAGGTGTCGCCGAGGCTGACGGCCGCCGGAAAGCCCGCAGCCCCACGGGCTGTGGGGCCACGCGAGCGGCTGCCAAAGAGCTTTCCAACGAGGCACGGCTTTCCCTCCTGGCTCTTCGGGCGTGGGAGCTGTCGCCAGAGACGCGGCCCTACCGGAAAATGCTTCGCAGGCTGGCGCGGCGGCGCCACGTGGGCGCCGGTGTCGCCGAGGCTGACGGCCGCCGGAAAGCCCGCAGCCCCACGGGCTGTAGGACCACGCGAGCGGCTGCCAAAGAGCTTTCCAACGAGGCACAGCTTTCCCTCCTGGCTCTTCGGGCGTGGGACCTGTTGCCAGAGACGCGGCCCTACCGGAAAATGCTTCGCAGGCTGGCGCGGCGGCGCCACGTGTGCCCTGGTGTCGCCGAGGCTGACGGCCGCCGGAAAGCCCGCAGCCCCACGGGCTGTGGGGCCACGCGAGCGGCTGCCAAAGAGCTTTCCAACGAGGCACGGCTTTCCCTCCTGGCTCTTCGGGCGTGGGAGCTGTCGCCAGAGCCGCGGCCCTACCGGAAAATGCTTCGCAGGCTGGCGCGGCGGCGCCACGTGTGCCCTGGTGTCGCCGAGGCTGATGGCCGCCGGAAAGCCCGCAGCCCCACGGGCTGTGGGGACACTCGAGCAGCTGCCAAAGAGATTTCCAACGAGGCACGGCTTTCCCTCCTGGCTCTTCGGGCGTGGGAGCTGTCGCCAGAGACGCGGCCCTAGCGGAAAATGCTTCGCAGGCTGGCGCGGCGGCGCCACGTGGGCGCCGGTGTCGCCGAGGCTGACGGCCGCCGAAAAGCCCGCAGCCCCACGGGCTTTGGGGCCACGCGAGCGGCTGCCAAAGAGCTTTCCAACGAGGCACGGCATTCCCTCCTGACTCTTCGGGCATGGGAGCTGTCGCCAAAGTCACGGCCCTAGCGGAAAATGTTTCGCAGGCTGCCACGGCGGCGCCACGTGGGCGCCGGTGTCGCCCAGGCTGACGGCCGCCGGAAAGCCCGCAGCCCCGCGGGCTATGGGGCCATGCGAGCGGCTGCCAAAGAGCTTTCCAATGAGGCACGGCTTTCCCTCCTGGCTCTTCGGGCGTGGGAGCTGTCGCCAGAGCCGCGGCCCTACCGGAAAATGCTTCGCAGGCTGGCGCGGCGGCGCCACGTGGGCGCCGGTGTCGCCGAGGCTGACGGCCGCCGGAAAGCCCGCAGCCCCACGGGCTGTGGGGCCACGCGAGCGGCTGCCAAAGAGCTTTCCAACAAGGCACGGCTTTCCCTCCTGGCTCTTCGGGCGTGGGAGCTGTCGCCAGAGCCGCGGCCCTACCGGAAAATGCTTCGCAGGCTGGCGCGGCGGCGCCACGTGGTCGCAGGTGTCGCCGAGGCTGACGGCCGCCGGAAAGCCCGCAGCCCCACGGGCTGTGGGGCCACGCGAGCGGCTGCCAAAGAGCTTTCCAACGAGGCACGGCTTTCCCTCCTGGCTCTTCAGGCGTGGGAGCTGTCGCCAGAGCCGCGGCCCTACCGGAAAATGCTTCGCAGGCTGGCGGTGCGGCGCCACGTGGGCACTGGTGTCGCCGAGGCTGACGGCCGCCGGAAAGCCCGCAGCCCCACGGGCTGTGGGGCCACGCGAGCGGCTGCCAAAGAGCTTTCCAACGAGGCACGGCTTTCCCTCCTGGCTCTTCGGGCGTGGGAGCTGTCGCCAGAGCCGCGGCCCTACCGGAAAATGCTTCGCAGGCTGGCGCGGCGGCGCCACGTGTGCCCTGGTGTCGCCGAGGCTGACGGCCGCCGGAAAGCCCGCAGCCCCACGGGCTGTGGGGCCACGCGAGCGGCTGCCAAAGAGCTTTCCAACAAGGCACGGCTTTCCCTCCTGGCTCTTCGGGCGTGGGAGCTGTCGCCAGAGCCGCGGCCCTACCGGAAAATGCTTCGCAGGCTGGCGCGGCGGCGCCACATGGGCGCCGGTGGCGCCGAGGCTGACGGCCGCCGGAAAGCCCGCAGCCCCACGGGCTATGGGGCCATGCGAGTGGCTGCCAAAGAGCTTTCCAACGAGGCACGGCTTTCCCTCCTGGCTCTTCGGGCGTGGGAGCTGTCGCCAGAGCCGCGGCCCTACCGGAAAATGCTTCGCAGGCTGGCGCGGCGGCGCCACGTGGTCGCAGGTGTCGCCGAGGCTGACGGCCGCCGGAAAGCCCGCAGCCCCACGGGCTGTGGGGCCACGCGAGCGGCTGCCAAAGAGCTTTCCAACGAGGCACGGCTTTCCCTCCTGGCTCTTCGGGCGTGGGAGCTGTCGCCAGAGCCGCGGCCCTACCGGAAAATGCTTCGCAGGCTGGCGCGGCGGCGCCACGTGGTCGCAGGTGTCACCGAGGCTGACGGCCGCCGGAAAGCCCGCAGCCCCACGGGCTGTGGGGCCACGCGAGCGGCTGCCAAAGAGCTTTCCAACGAGGCACGGCTTTCCCTCCTGGCTCTTCGGGCGTGGGAGCTGTCGCCAGAGCCGCGGCCCTACCGGAAAATGCTTCGCAGGCTGGCGGTGCGGCGCCACGTGGGCACTGGTGTCGCCGAGGCTGACGGCCGCCGGAAAGCCCGCAGCCCCACGGGCTGTGGGGCCACGCGAGCGGCTGCCAAAGAGCTTTCCAACGAGGCACGGCTTTCCCTCCTGGCTCTTCGGGCGTGGGAGCTGTCGCCAGAGCCGCGGCCCTACCGGAAAATACTTCGCAGGCTGGCGCGGCGGCGCCACGTGGGCGCCGGTGGCGCCGAGGCTGACGGCTGCCGGAAGGCCCGCAGCCCCACGGGCTGTGTTGCCCCGCGAGCGGCTGCCAAAGAGCTTTCCAACGAGGCACGGCTTTCCCTCCTGGCTCTTCGGGCGTGGGAGCTGTCGCCAGAGACGCGGCCCTACCGGAAAATGCTTCGCAGGCTGGCGCGGCGGCGCCACGTGGTCGCAGGTGTCGCCGAGGCTGACGCCCGCCGGAAAGCCCGCAGCCGCACGAGCTATGGGGCCATGCGAGCGGCTGCCAAAGAGCTTTCCAACGAGGCACGGCTTTCCCTCCTGGCTCTTCGGGCGTGGGAGCTGTCGCCAGAGCCGCGGCCCTACCGGAAAATGCTTCGCAGGCTGGCGCGGCGGCGCCACGTGTGCCCTGGTGTCGCCGAGGCTGATGGCCGCCGGAAAGCCCGCAGCCCCACGGGCTGTGGGGACACTCGAGCAGCTGCCAAAGAGATTTCCAACGAGGCACGGCTTTCCCTCCTGGCTCTTCGGGCGTGGGAGCTGTCGCCAGAGACGCGGCCCTAGCGGAAAATGCTTCGCAGGCTGGCGCGGCGGCGCCACGTGGGCGCCGGTGTCGCCGAGGCTGACGGCCGCCGAAAAGCCCGCAGCCCCACGGGCTTTGGGGCCACGCGAGCGGCTGCCAAAGAGCTTTCCAACGAGGCACGGCATTCCCTCCTGACTCTTCGGGCATGGGAGCTGTCGCCAAAGTCACGGCCCTAGCGGAAAATGTTTCGCAGGCTGCCACGGCGGCGCCACGTGGGCGCCGGTGTCGCCCAGGCTGACGGCCGCCGGAAAGCCCGCAGCCCCGCGGGCTATGGGGCCATGCGAGCGGCTGCCAAAGAGCTTTCCAATGAGGCACGGCTTTCCCTCCTGGCTCTTCGGGCGTGGGAGCTGTCGCCAGAGCCGCGGCCCTACCGGAAAATGCTTCGCAGGCTGGCGCGGCGGCGCCACGTGGGCGCCGGTGTCGCCGAGGCTGACGGCCGCCGGAAAGCCCGCAGCCCCACGGGCTGTGGGGCCACGCGAGCGGCTGCCAAAGAGCTTTCCAACGAGGCACGGCTTTCCCTCCTGGCTCTTCGGGCGTGGGAGCTGTCGCCAGAGCCGCGGCCCTACCGGGAAAATGCTTCGCAGGCTGGCGCGGCGGCGCCACGTGGTCGCAGGTGTCGCCGAGGCTGACGGCCGCCGGAAAGCCCGCAGCCCCATGGGCTGTGGGGCCACGCGAGCGGCTGCCAAAGAGCTTTCCAACGAGGCACGGCTTTCCCTCCTGGCTCTTCAGGCGTGGGAGCTGTCGCCAGAGCCGCGGCCCTACCGGAAAATGCTTCGCAGGCTGGCGCGGCGGCGCCACGTTGGCGCCGGTGGCGCCGAGGCTGACGGCTGCCGGAAGGCCCGCAGCCCCAAGGGCTGTGGGGCCACGCGAGCGGCTGCCAAAGAGCTTTCCAACGAGGCACGGCTTTCCCTCCTGGCTCTTCGGGCGTGGGAGCTGTCGCCAGAGATGCGGCCCTACCGGAAAATGCTTCGCAGGCTGGCGCGGCGGCGCCACGTGGTCGCAGGTGTCGCCGAGGCTGACGGCCGCCGGAAAGCCCGCAGCCCCACGGGCTGTGGGGCCACGCGAGCGGCTGCCAAAGAGCTTTCCAACGAGGCACGGCTTTCCCTCCTGGCTCTTCGGGCGTGGGAGCTGTCGCCACAGCCACGGCCCTACCGGAAAATGCTTCGCAGGCTGGCGCGGCGGCGCCACATGGGAGCCTGTGGCGCCGAGGCTGACGGCCGCCGGAAAGCCCGCAGCCCCACGGGCTGTGGGGCCACTCGAGCAGCTGCCAAAGAGATTTCCAACGAGGCACGGCTTTCCCTCCTGGCTCTTCGGGCGTGGGAGCTGTCGCCAGAGCCGCGGCCCTACCGGAAAATGCTTCGCAGGCTGGCGCGGCGGCGCCACGTGGTCGCAGGTGTCGCCGAGGCTGACGGCCGCCGGAAAGCCCGCAGCCCCACGGGCTGTGGGGCCACGCGAGCGGCTGCCAAAGAGCTTTCCAACGAGGCACGGCTTTCCCTCCTGGCTCTTCAGGCGTGGGAGCTGTCGCCAGAGCCGCGGCCCTACCGGAAAATGCTTCGCAGGCTGGCGCGGCGGCGCCACGTGGGCGCCGGTGTCGCCGAGGCTGACGGCCGCCGGAAAGCCCGCAGCCCCACGGGCTGTGGGGCCACGCGAGCGGCTGCCAAAGAGCTTTCCAACGAGGCACGGCTTTCCCTCCTGGCTCTTCGGGCGTGGGAGCTGTCGCCAGAGCCGCGGCCCTACCGGAAAATGCTTCGCAGGCTGGCGCGGCGGCGCCACGTGGTCGCAGGTGTCGCCGAGGCTGACGGCCGCCGGAAAGCCCGCAGCCCCATGGGCTGTGGGGCCACGCGAGCGGCTGCCAAAGAGCTTTCCAACGAGGCACGGCTTTCCCTCCTGGCTCTTTGGGTGTGGGAGCTGTCGCCAGAGCCGCGGCCCTACCGGAAAATGCTTCGCAGGCTGGCGGTGCGGCGCCACGTGGGCACTGGTGTCGCCGAGGCTGACGGCCGCCGGAAAGCCCGCAGCCCCACGGGCTGTGGGGCCACGCGAGCGGCTGCCAAAGAGCTTTCCAACGAGGCACGGCTTTCCCTCCTGGCTCTTCGGGCGTGGGAGCTGTCGCCAGAGACGCGGCCCTACCGGAAAATGCTTCGCAGGCTGGCGCGGCGGCGCCACGTTGGCGCCGGTGGCGCCGAGGCTGACGGCTGCCGGAAGGCCCGCAGCCCCAAGGGCTGTGGGGCCACGCGAGCGGCTGCCAAAGAGCTTTCCAACGAGGCACGGCTTTCCCTCCTGGCTCTTCGGGCGTGGGAGCTGTCGCCAGAGATGCGGCCCTACCGGAAAATGCTTCGCAGGCTGGCGCGGCGGCGCCACGTGGTCGCAGGTGTCGCCGAGGCTGACGGCCGCCGGAAAGCCCGCAGCCCCACGGGCTGTGGGGCCACGCGAGCGGCTGCCAAAGAGCTTTCCAACGAGGCACGGCTTTCCCTCCTGGCTCTTCGGGCGTGGGAGCTGTCGCCACAGCCACGGCCCTACCGGAAAATGCTTCGCAGGCTGGCGCGGCGGCGCCACATGGGCGCCTGTGGCGCCGAGGCTGACGGCCGCCGGAAAGCCCGCAGCCCCACGGGCTGTGGGGCCACTCGAGCAGCTGCCAAAGAGATTTCCAACGAGGCACGGCTTTCCCTCCTGGCTCTTCGGGCGTGGGAGCTGTCGCCAGAGCCGCGGCCCTACCGGAAAATGCTTCGCAGGCTGGCGCGGCGGCGCCACGTGTGCCCTGGTGTCGCCGAGGCTGACGGCCGCCGGAAAGCCCGCAGCCCCACGGGCTGTGGGGCCACGCGAGCGGCTGCCAAAGAGCTTTCCAACAAGGCACGGCTTTCCCTCCTGGCTCTTCGGGCGTGGGAGCTGTCGCCAGAGCCGCGGCCCTACCGGAAAATGCTTCGCAGGCTGGCGCGGCGGCGCCACATGGGCGCCGGTGGCGCCGAGGCTGACGGCCGCCGGAAAGCCCGCAGCCCCACGGGCTATGGGGCCATGCGAGTGGCTGCCAAAGAGCTTTCCAATGAGGCACGGCTTTCCCTCCTGGCTCTTCGGGCGTGGGAGCTGTCGCCAGAGCCGCGGCCCTACCGGAAAATGCTTCGCAGGCTGGCGCGGCGGCGCCACGTGGTCGCAGGTGTCGCCGAGGCTGACGGCCGCCGGAAAGCCCGCAGCCCCACGGGCTGTGGGGCCACGCGAGCGGCTGCCAAAGAGCTTTCCAACGAGGCACGGCTTTCCCTCCTGGCTCTTCGGGCGTGGGAGCTGTCGCCAGAGCCGCGGCCCTACCGGAAAATGCTTCGCAGGCTGGCGCGGCGGCGCCACGTGGTCGCAGGTGTCACCGAGGCTGACGGCCGCCGGAAAGCCCGCAGCCCCACGGGCTGTGGGGCCACGCGAGCGGCTGCCAAAGAGCTTTCCAACGAGGCACGGCTTTCCCTCCTGGCTCTTCGGGCGTGGGAGCTGTCGCCAGAGCCGCGGCCCTACCGGAAAATGCTTCGCAGGCTGGCGGTGCGGCGCCACGTGGGCACTGGTGTCGCCGAGGCTGACGGCCGCCGGAAAGCCCGCAGCCCCACGGGCTGTGGGGCCACGCGAGCGGCTGCCAAAGAGCTTTCCAACGAGGCACGGCTTTCCCTCCTGGCTCTTCGGGCGTGGGAGCTGTCGCCAGAGCCGCGGCCCTACCGGAAAATACTTCGCAGGCTGGCGCGGCGGCGCCACGTGGGCGCCGGTGGCGCCGAGGCTGACGGCTGCCGGAAGGCCCGCAGCCCCACGGGCTGTGTTGCCCCGCGAGCGGCTGCCAAAGAGCTTTCCAACGAGGCACGGCTTTCCCTCCTGGCTCTTCGGGCGTGGGAGCTGTCGCCAGAGACGCGGCCCTACCGGAAAATGCTTCGCAGGCTGGCGTGGCGGCGCCACGTGGTCGCAGGTGTCGCCGAGGCTGACGGCCGCCGGAAAGCCCGCAGCCGCACGGGCTATGGGGCCATGCGAGCGGCTTCCAAAGAGCTTTCCAACGAGGCACGGCTTTCCCTCCTGGCTCTTCGGGCGTGGGAGCTGTCGCCAGAGACGCGGCCCTACCGGAAAATGCTTCGCAGGCTGGCGCGGCGGCGCCACGTGGGCGCCGGTGGCGCCGAGGCTGACGGCCGCCGGAAAGCCCGCAGCCCCACGGGCTCTGGGGCCACGCGAGCGGCTGCCAAAGAGGTTTCCAACAAGGCACGGCTTTCCCTCCTGGCTCTTCGGGCGTGGGAGCTGTCGCCAGAGCCGCGGCCCTACCGGAAAATGCTTCTCAGGCTGGCGCGGCGGCGCCACGTGGGCGCCGGTGGCGCCGACGCTGACGGCCGCCGGAAAGCCCGCAGCCCCACGGGCTGTGGGGCCACGCGAGCGGCTGCCAAAGAGCTTTCCAACGAGGCACGGCTTTCCCTCCTGGCTCTTCGGGCGTGGGAGCTGTCGCCAGAGACGCGGCCCTACCGGAAAATGCTTCGCAGGCTGGCGCGGCGGCGTCACGTGGGCGCCGGTGGCGCCGAGGCTGATGGCCGCCGGAAAGCCCGCAGCCCCACGGGCTGTAGGACCACGCGAGCGGCTGCCAAAGAGCTTTCCAACGAGGCTCGGCTTTCCCTCCTGGCTCTTTGGGCGTGGGAGCTGTCGCCAGAGCCGCGGCCCTACCGGAAAATGCTTCGCAGGCTGGCGCGGCGGCGCCACGTGGGCGCAGGTGTCGCCGAGGCTGACCTCCGCCAGAAAGCCCGCAGCCCCACGGGTTGTGGGGCCACGTGAGCGGCTGCCAAAGAGCTTTCCAATGAGGCACGGCTTTCCCTCCTGGCTCTTCGGGCGTGGGAGCTGTCGCCAGAGACGCGGCCCTACCGGAAAATGCTTCGCAGGCTGGCGCGGCGGCGCCACGTGGTCGCAGGTGTCGCCGACGCTGATGGCCGCCGGAAAGCCCGCAGCCCCACGGGCTATGGGGCCACGCGAGCAGCTGCCAAAGAGCTTTCCAACGAGGCACGGCTTTCCCTCCTGGCTCTTCGGGCGTGGGAGCTGTCGCCAGAGCCGCGGTCCTACCGGAAAATGCTTCGCAGGCTGGCGCGGCGGCGCCACGTGGGCACTGGTGTCGCCGAGGCTGACGGCCGCCGAAAAGCCCGCAGCCCCACGGGCTGTGGGGCCACGCGAGCGGCTGCCAAAGAGCTTTCCAACGAGGCACGGCTTTCCCTCCTGGCTCTTCGGGCGTGGGAGCTGTCGCCAGAGCCGCGGCCCTACCGGAAAATGCTTCGCAGGCTGGCGCGGCGGCGCCACGTGGTCGCAGGTGTCGCCGAGGCTGACGGCCGCCGGAAAGCCCGCAGCCCCACGGGCTGTGGGGCCACGCGAGCGGCTGCCAAAGAGCTTTCCAACGAGGCACGGCTTTCCCTCCTGGCTCTTCGGGCGTGGGAGCTGTCGCCAGAGACGCGTCCCTACCGGAAAATGCTTCGCAGGCTGGGGCGGCGGCGCCACGTGGGCGCCGCTGTCGCCGAGGCTGACGGCCGCCGGAAAGC
This sequence comes from Rissa tridactyla, assembly GCF_028500815.1. Taxonomy (NCBI): domain Eukaryota; kingdom Metazoa; phylum Chordata; class Aves; order Charadriiformes; family Laridae; genus Rissa; species Rissa tridactyla. Next base: position 31,870 of record NW_026529737.1, on the reverse strand, counting down.
CCGCAGCCCCACGGGCTGTGGGGCCACGCGAGCGGCTGCCAAAGAGCTTTCCAACGAGGCACGGCTTTCCCTCCTGGCTCTTCGGGTGGGGGAGCTGTCGCCAGAGACGCGGCCCTACCGGAAAATGCTTCGCAGGCTGGCGCCGCGGCGCCACGTGGGCGCCGGTGGCGCCAAGGCTGACGGCCGCCGGAAAGCCCGCAGCCCCACGGGCTGTGGGGCCACGCGAGCGGCTGCCAAAGAGCTTTCCAACGAGGCACGGCTTTCCCTCCTGGCTCTTCGGGCGTGGGAGCTGTCGCCAGAGCCGCGGCCCTACCGGAAAATGCTTCGCAGGCTGGCGCGGCGGCGCCACGTGGTCGCAGGTGTCGCCGAGGCTGATGGCCGCCGGAAAGCCCGCAGCCCCACGGGCTGTGGGGCCACTCGAGCAGCTGTCAAAGAGATTTCCAACGAGGCACGGCTTTCCCTCCTGGCTCTTCGGGCGTGGGAGCTGTCGCCAGAGCCGCGGCCCTACCGGAAAATGCTTCGCAGGCTGGCGCGGCGGCGCCACGTGTGCCCTGGTGTCGCCGAGGCTGACGGCCGCCGGAAAGCCCGCAGCCCCACGGGCTGTGGGGCCACGCGAGCGGCTGCCAAAGAGCTTTCCAACAAGGCACGGCTTTCCCTCCTGGCTCTTCGGGCGTGGGAGCTGTCGCCAGAGCCGCGGCCCTACCGGAAAATGCTTCGCAGGCTGGCGCGGCGGCGCCACATGGGCGCCGGTGTCGCCGAGGCTGACGGCCGCCGGAAAGCCCGCAGCCCCACGGGCTATAGGGCCATGCGAGTGGCTGCCAAAGAGCTTTCCAATGAGGCACGGCTTTCCCTCCTGGCTCTTCGGGCGTGGGAGCTGTCGCCAGAGCCGCGGCCCTACCGGAAAATGCTTCGCAGGCTGGCGCGGCGGCGCCACGTGGGCGCCGGTGTCGCCGAGGCTGACGGCCGCCGGAAAGCCCGCAGCCCCACGGGCTGTGGGGCCACGCGAGCGGCTGCCAAAGAGCTTTCCAACGAGGCACGGCTTTCCCTCCTGGCTCTTCGGGCGTGGGAGCTGTCGCCAGAGCCGCGGCCCTACCGGAAAATGCTTCGCAGGCTGGCGCGGCGGCGCCACGTGTGCCCTGGTGTCGCCGAGGCTGACGGCCGCCGGAAAGCCCGCAGCCCCACGGGCTGTGGGGCCACGCGAGCGGCTGCCAAAGAGCTTTCCAACAAGGCACGGCTTTCCCTCCTGGCTCTTCGGGCGTGGGAGCTGTCGCCAGAGCCGCGGCCCTACCGGAAAATGCTTCGCAGGCTGGCGCGGCGGCGCCACATGGGCGCCGGTGGCGCCGAGGCTGACGGCCGCCGGAAAGCCCGCAGCCCCACGGGCTATGGGGCCATGCGAGTGGCTGCCAAAGAGCTTTCCAATGAGGCACGGCTTTCCCTCCTGGCTCTTCGGGCGTGGGAGCTGTCGCCAGAGCCGCGGCCCTACCGGAAAATGCTTCGCAGGCTGGCGCGGCGGCGCCACGTGGGGGCCGGTGTCGCCGAGGCTGACGGCCGCCGGAAAGCCCGCAGCCCCACGGGCTGTGGGGCCACGCGAGCGGCTGCCAAAGAGCTTTCCAACGAGGCACGGCTTTCCCTCCTGGCTCTTCGGGCGTGGGAGCTGTCGCCAGAGCCGCGGCCCTACCGGAAAATGCTTCGCAGGCTGGCGCGGCGGCGCCACGTGGTCGCAGGTGTCACCGAGGCTGACGGCCGCCGGAAAGCCCGCAGCCCCACGGGCTGTGGGGCCACGCGAGCGGCTGCCAAAGAGCTTTCCAACGAGGCACGGCTTTCCCTCCTGGCTCTTCGGGCGTGGGAGCTGTCGCCAGAGCCGCGGCCCTACCGGAAAATGCTTCGCAGGCTGGCGGTGCGGCGCCACGTGGGCACTGGTGTCGCCGAGGCTGACGGCCGCCGGAAAGCCCGCAGCCCCACGGGCTGTGGGGCCACGCGAGCGGCTGCCAAAGAGCTTTCCAACGAGGCACGGCTTTCCGTCCTGGCTCTTCGGGCGTGGGAGCTGTCGCCAGAGCCGCGGTCCTACCGGAAAATGCTTCGCAGGCTGGCACGGCGGCGCCAAGTGTGCCCTGGTGTCGCCGAGGCTGATGGCCGCCGGAAAGCCCGCAGCCCCACGGGCTATGGGGCCATGCGAGCGGCTGCCAAAGAGGTTTCCAACGAGGCACGGCTTTCCCTCCTGGCTCTTTGGGTGGCGGAGCTGTCACCAGAGCCGCGGCCCTACCGGAAAATGCTTCGCAGGCTGGCGCCGCGGCGCCACGTGGTCGCCGGTGGCGCCGAGGCTGACGGCCGCCGGAAAGCCCGCAGCCCCACGGGCTGTGGGGCCACGCGAGCGGCTGCCAAAGAGCTTTCCAACGAGGCACGGCTTTCCCTCCTGGCTCTTCGGGCGTGGGAGCTGTCGCCAGAGCCGCGGCCCTACCGGAAAATGCTTCGCAGGCTGGCGCGGCGGCGCCACGTGGTCGCCGGTGGCGCCGAGGCTGACGGCCGCCGAAAGCCCGCAGCCCCACGGGCTGTGGGGCCACGCGAGCGGCTGCCAAAGAGCTTTCCAACGAGGCACGGCTTTCCCTCCTGGCTCTTCGGGCGTGGGAGCTGTCGCCAGAGACGCGGCCCTACCGGAAAATGCTTCGCAGGCTGGCGCGGCGGCGCCACGTGGTCGCAGGTGTCGCCGAGGCTGACGGCCGCCGGAAAGCCCGCAGCCCCACGGGCTGTGGGGCCACGCGAGCGGCTGCCAAAGAGCTTTCCAACGAGGCACGGCTTTCCCTCCTGGCTCTTCGGGCGTGGGAGCTGTCGCCAGAGCCGCGGCCCTACCGGAAAATGCTTCGCAGGCTGGCGCGGCGGCGCCACGTGGTCGCAGGTGTCACCGAGGCTGACGGCCGCCGGAAAGCCCGCAGCCCCACGGGCTGTGGGGCCACGCGAGCGGCTGCCAAAGAGCTTTCCAACGAGGCACGGCTTTCCCTCCTGGGTCTTCGGGCGTGGGAGCTGTCGCCAGAGCCGCGGCCCTACCGGAAAATGCTTCGCAGGCTGGCGGTGCGGCGCCACGTGGGCACTGGTGTCGCCGAGGCTGACGGCCGCCGGAAAGCCCGCAGCCCCACGGGCTGTGGGGCCACGCGAGCGGCTGCCAAAGAGCTTTCCAACGAGGCACGGCTTTCCCTCCTGGCTCTTCGGGCGTGGGAGCTGTCGCCAGAGCCGCGGCCCTACCGGAAAATACTTCGCAGGCTGGCGCGGCGGCGCCACGTGGGCGCCGGTGGCGCCGAGGCTGACGGCTGCCGGAAGGCCCGCAGCCCCACGGGCTGTGTTGCCCCGCGAGCGGCTGCCAAAGAGCTTTCCAACGAGGCACGGCTTTCCCTCCTGGCTCTTCGGGCGTGGGAGCTGTCGCCAGAGATGCGGCCCTACCGGAAAATGCTTCGCAGGCTGGCGCGGAGGCGCCACGTGGTCGCAGGTGTCGCCGAGGCTGACGGCCGCCGGAAAGCCCGCAGCCCCACGGGCTGTGGGGCCACGCGAGCGGCTGCCAAAGAGCTTTCCAACGAGGCACGGCTTTCCCTCCTGGCTCTTCGGGCGTGGGAGCTGTCGCCAGAGACGCGTCCCTACCGGAAAATGCTTCGCAGGCTGGGGCGGCGGCGCCACGTGGGCGCCGCTGTCGCCGAGGCTGACGGCCGCCGGAAAGCCCGCAGCCCCACGGGCTGTGGGGCCACGCGAGCGGCTGCCAAAGAGCTTTCCAACGAGGCACGGCTTTCCCTCCTGGCTCTTCGGGTGGGGGAGCTGTCGCCAGAGACGCGGCCCTACCGGAAAATGCTTCGCAGGCTGGCGCCGCGGCGCCACGTGGGCGCCGGTGGCGCCAAGGCTGACGGCCGCCGGAAAGCCCGCAGCCCCACGGGCTGTGGGGCCACGCGAGCGGCTGCCAAAGAGCTTTCCAACGAGGCACGGCTTTCCCTCCTGGCTCTTCGGGCGTGGGAGCTGTCGCCAGAGCCGCGGCCCTACCGGAAAATGCTTCGCAGGCTGGCGCGGCGGCGCCACGTGGTCGCAGGTGTCGCCGAGGCTGATGGCCGCCGGAAAGCCCGCAGCCCCACGGGCTGTGGGGCCACTCGAGCAGCTGTCAAAGAGATTTCCAACGAGGCACGGCTTTCCCTCCTGGCTCTTCGGGCGTGGGAGCTGTCGCCAGAGCCGCGGCCCTACCGGAAAATGCTTCGCAGGCTGGCGCGGCGGCGCCACGTGTGCCCTGGTGTCGCCGAGGCTGACGGCCGCCGGAAAGCCCGCAGCCCCACGGGCTGTGGGGGCCACGCGAGCGGCTGCCAAAGAGCTTTCCAACAAGGCACGGCTTTCCCTCCTGGCTCTTCGGGCGTGGGAGCTGTCGCCAGAGCCGCGGCCCTACCGGAAAATGCTTCGCAGGCTGGCGCGGCGGCGCCACATGGGCGCCGGTGTCGCCGAGGCTGACGGCCGCCGGAAATCCCGCAGCCCCACGGGCTATAGGGCCATGCGAGTGGCTGCCAAAGAGCTTTCCAATGAGGCACGGCTTTCCCTCCTGGCTCTTCGGGCGTGGGAGCTGTCGCCAGAGCCGCGGCCCTACCGGAAAATGCTTCGCAGGCTGGCGCGGCGGCGCCACGTGGGCGCCGGTGTCGCCGAGGCTGACGGCCGCCGGAAAGCCCGCAGCCCCACGGGCTGTGGGGCCACGCGAGCGGCTGCCAAAGAGCTTTCCAACGAGGCACGGCTTTCCCTCCTGGCTCTTCGGGCGTGGGAGCTGTCGCCAGAGACGCGGCCCTACCGGAAAATGCTTCGCAGGCTGGCGCGGCGGCGCCACGTGGGCACTGGTGTCGCCGAGGCTGACGGCCGCCGGAAAGCCCGCAGCCCCACGGGCTGTGGGGCCACGCGAGCGGCTGCCAAAGAGCTTTCCAACAAGGCACGGCTTTCCCTCCTGGCTCTTCGGGCGTGGGAGCTGTCGCCAGAGCCGCGGCCCTACCGGAAAATGCTTCGCAGGCTGGCGCGGCGGCGCCACATGGGCGCCGGTGGCGCCGAGGCTGACGGCCGCCGGAAAGCCCGCAGCCCCACGGGCTATGGGGCCATGCGAGTGGCTGCCAAAGAGCTTTCCAATGAGGCACGGCTTTCCCTCCTGGCTCTTCGGGCGTGGGAGCTGTCGCCAGAGCCGCGGCCCTACCGGAAAATGCTTCGCAGGCTGGCGCGGCGGCGCCACGTGGGGGCCGGTGTCGCCGAGGCTGACGGCCGCCGGAAAGCCCGCAGCCCCACGGGCTGTGGGGCCACGCGAGCGGCTGCCAAAGAGCTTTCCAACGAGGCACGGCTTTCCCTCCTGGCTCTTCGGGCGTGGGAGCTGTCGCCAGAGCCGCGGCCCTACCGGAAAATGCTTCGCAGGCTGGCGCGGCGGCGCCACGTGGTCGCAGGTGTCACCGAGGCTGACGGCCGCCGGAAAGCCCGCAGCCCCACGGGCTGTGGGGCCACGCGAGCGGCTGCCAAAGAGCTTTCCAACGAGGCACGGCTTTCCCTCCTGGCTCTTCGGGCGTGGGAGCTGTCGCCAGAGCCGCGGCCCTACCGGAAAATGCTTCGCAGGCTGGCGGTGCGGCGCCACGTGGGCACTGGTGTCGCCGAGGCTGACGGCCGCCGGAAAGCCCGCAGCCCCACGGGCTGTGGGGCCACGCGAGCGGCTGCCAAAGAGCTTTCCAACGAGGCACGGCTTTCCGTCCTGGCTCTTCGGGCGTGGGAGCTGTCGCCAGAGCCGCGGTCCTACCGGAAAATGCTTCGCAGGCTGGCACGGCGGCGCCAAGTGTGCCCTGGTGTCGCCGAGGCTGATGGCCGCCGGAAAGCCCGCAGCCCCACGGGCTATGGGGCCATGCGAGCGGCTGCCAAAGAGGTTTCCAACGAGGCACGGCTTTCCCTCCTGGCTCTTTGGGTGGCGGAGCTGTCACCAGAGCCGCGGCCCTACCGGAAAATGCTTCGCAGGCTGGCGCCGCGGCGCCACGTGGTCGCCGGTGGCGCCGAGGCTGACGGCCGCCGGAAAGCCCGCAGCCCCACGGGCTGTGGGGCCACGCGAGCGGCTGCCAAAGAGCTTTCCAACGAGGCACGGCTTTCCCTCCTGGCTCTTCGGGCGTGGGAGCTGTCGGTCGCCAGAGCCGCGGCCCTACCGGAAAATGCTTCGCAGGCTGGCGCGGCGGCGCCACGTGGTCGCCGGTGGCGCCGAGGCTGACGGCCGCCGGAAAGCCCGCAGCCCCACGGGCTGTGGGGCCACACGAGCGGCTGCCAAAGAGCTTTCCAACGAGGCACGGCTTTCCCTCCTGGCTCTTCGGGCGTGGGAGCTGTCGCCAGAGACGCGGCCCTACCGGAAAATGCTTCGCAGGCTGGCGCGGCGGCGCCACGTGGTCGCAGGTGTCGCCGAGGCTGACGGCCGCCGGAAAGCCCGCAGCCCCACGGGCTATGGGGCCACGCGAGCAGCTGCCAAAGAGCTTTCCAACGAGGCACGGCTTTCCCTCCTGGCTCTTCGGGCGTGGGAGCTGTCGCCAGAGCCGCGGCCCTACCGGAAAATGCTTCGCAGGCTGGCGCGGCGGCGCCACGTGGTCGCAGGTGTCACCGAGGCTGACGGCCGCCGGAAAGCCCGCAGCCCCACGGGCTGTGGGGCCACGCGAGCGGCTGCCAAAGAGCTTTCCAACGAGGCACGGCTTTCCCTCCTGGCTCTTCGGGCGTGGGAGCTGTCGCCAGAGCCGCGGCCCTACCGGAAAATGCTTCGCAGGCTGGCGGTGCGGCGCCACGTGGGCACTGGTGTCACCGAGGCTGACGGCCGCCGGAAAGCCCGCAGCCCCACGGGCTGTGGGGCCACGCGAGCGGCTGCCAAAGAGCTTTCCAACGAGGCACGGCTTTCCCTCCTGGCTCTTCGGGCGTGGGAGCTGTCGCCAGAGCCGCGGCCCTACCGGAAAATACTTCGCAGGCTGGCGCGGCGGCGCCACGTGGGCGCCGGTGGCGCCGAGGCTGACGGCTGCCGGAAGGCCCGCAGCCCCACGGGCTGTGTTGCCCCGCGAGCGGCTGCCAAAGAGCTTTCCAACGAGGCACGGCTTTCCCTCCTGGCTCTTCGGGCGTGGGAGCTGTCGCCAGAGATGCGGCCCTACCGGAAAATGCTTCGCAGGCTGGCGCGGAGGCGCCACGTGGTCGCAGGTGTCGCCGAGGCTGACGGCCGCCGGAAAGCCCGCAGCCCCACGGGCTGTGGGGCCACGCGAGCGGCTGCCAAAGAGCTTTCCAACGAGGCACGGCTTTCCGTCCTGGCTCTTCGGGCGTGGGAGCTGTCGCCAGAGCCGCGGTCCTACCGGAAAATGCTTCGCAGGCTGGCACGGCGGCGCCAAGTGTGCCCTGGTGTCGCCGAGGCTGATGGCCGCCGGAAAGCCCGCAGCCCCACGGGCTATGGGGCCATGCGAGCGGCTGCCAAAGAGGTTTCCAACGAGGCACGGCTTTCCCTCCTGGCTCTTTGGGTGGCGGAGCTGTCACCAGAGCCGCGGCCCTACCGGAAAATGCTTCGCAGGCTGGCGCCGCGGCGCCACGTGGTCGCCGGTGGCGCCGAGGCTGACGGCCGCCGGAAAGCCCGCAGCCCCACGGGCTGTGGGGCCACGCGAGCGGCTGCCAAAGAGCTTTCCAACGAGGCACGGCTTTCCCTCCTGGCTCTTCGGGCGTGGGAGCTGTCGCCAGAGCCGCGGCCCTACCGGAAAATGCTTTGCAGGCTGGCGCGGCGGCGCCACGTGGTCGCCGGTGGCGCCGAGGCTGACGGCCGCCGGAAAGCCCGCAGCCCCACGGGCTGTGGGGCCACGCGAGCGGCTGCCAAAGAGCTTTCCAACGAGGCACGGCTTTCCCTCCTGGCTCTTCGGGCGTGGGAGCTGTCGCCAGAGCCGCGGCCCTACCGGAAAATGCTTCGCAGGCTGGCGCGGCGGCGCCACGTGGTCGCAGGTGTCGCCGAGGCTGACGGCCGACGGAAAGTCCGCAGCCCCACGGGCTGTGGGGCCACGCGAGCGGCTGCCAAAGAGCTTTCCAATGAGGCATGGCTTTCCCTCCTGGCTCTTCGGGCGTGGGAGCTGTCGCCAGAGCCGCGGCCCTACCGGAAAATGCTTCGCAGGCTGGTGCGGCGGCGCCACGTGGGCGCAGGTGTCGCCGAGGCTGACGGCCGACGGAAAGCCCGCAGCCCCACGGGCTGTGGGGCCACGCGAGCGGCTGCCAAAGAGCTTTCCAACGAGGCACGGCTTTCCCTCCTGGCTCTTCGGGCGGGGGAGCTGTCACCAGAGCCGCGGCCCTACCGGAAAATGCTTCGCAGGCTGGCGCGGCGGCGCCACGTGGGCGCCGGTGTCGCCGAGGCTGACGGCCGCCGGAAAGCCCGCAGCCCCACGGGCTGTGGGGCCACGCGAGCGGCTGCCAAAGAGCTTTCCAACGAGGCACGGCTTTCCCTCCTGGCTCTTCGGGCGTGGGAGCTGTCGCCAGAGACGCGGCCCTAGCGGAAAATGCTTCGCAGGCTGGCGCGGCGGCGCCACGTGGGCGCCGGTGGCGCCGAGGCTGACGGCCGCCGGAAAGCCCGCAGCCCCACGGGCTGTGGGGCCACGCGAGCGGCTGCCAAAGAGCTTTCCAACGAGGCACGGCTTTCCCTCCTGGCTCTTCGGGCGTGGGAGCTGTCGCCAGAGACGCGGCCCTACCGGAAAATGCTTCGCAGGCTGGCGCGGCGGCGCCACGTGGGCGCCGGTGTCGCCGAGGCTGACGGCCGCCGGAAAGCCCGCAGCCCCACGGGCTGTAGGACCACGCGAGCGGCTGCCAAAGAGCTTTCCAACGAGGCACAGCTTTCCCTCCTGGCTCTTCGGGCGTGGGAGCTGTCGCCAGAGACGCGGCCCTACCGGAAAATGCTTCGCAGGCTGGCGCGGCGGCGCCACGTGTGCCCTGGTGTCGCCGAGGCTGACGCCCGCCGGAAAGCCCGCAGCCCCACGGGCTGTGGGGCCACGCGAGCGGCTGCCAAAGAGCTTTCCAACGAGGCACGGCTTTCCCTCCTGGCTCTTCGGGCGTGGGAGCTGTTGCCAGAGCCGCGGCCCTACCGGAAAATGCTTCGCAGGCTGGCGCGGCGGCGCCACGTGTGCCCTGGTGTCGCCGAGGCTGATGGCCGCCGGAAAGCCCGCAGCCCCACGGGCTGTGGGGACACTCGAGCAGCTGCCAAAGAGATTTCCAACGAGGCACGGCTTTCCCTCCTGGCTCTTAGGGCGTGGGAGCTGTCGCCAGAGCCGCGGCCCTACCGGAAAATGCTTCGCAGGCTGGCGCGGCGGCGCCACGTGGGCGCCGGTGTCGCCGAGGCTGACGGCCGCCGAAAAGCCCGCAGTCCCACGGGCTTTGGGGCCACGCGAGCGGATGCCAAAGAGCTTTCCAACGAGGCACGGCATTCCCTCCTGACTCTTCGGGCATGGGAGCTGTCGCCAAAGTCACGGCCCTAGCGGAAAATGTTTCGCAGGCTGCCACGGCGGCACCACGTGGGCGCCGGTGTCGCCCAGGCTGACGGCCGCCGGAAAGCTCGCAGCCCCGCGGGCTATGGGGCCATGCGAGCGGCTGCCAAAGAGCTTTCCAATGAGGCACGGCTTTCCCTCCTGGCTCTTCGGGCGTGGGAGCTGTCGCCAGAGCCGCGGCCCTACCGGAAAATGCTTCGCAGGCTGGCGGTGCGGCGCCACGTGGGCACTGGTGTCGCCGAGGCTGACGGCCGCCGGAAAGCCCGCAGCCCCACGGGCTGTGGGGCCACGCGAGCGGCTGCCAAAGAGCTTTCCAACGAGGCATGGCTTTCCCTCCTGGCTCTTCGGGCGTGGGAGCTGTCGCCAGAGACGCGGCCCTACCGGAAAATGCTTCGCAGGCTGGCGCGGCGGCGCCACGTTGGCGCCGGTGGCGCCGAGGCTGACGGCTGCCGGAAGGCCCGCAGCCCCAAGGGCTGTGGGGCCACGCGAGCGGCTGCCAAAGAGCTTTCCAACGAGGCACGGCTTTCCCTCCTGGCTCTTCGGGCGTGGGAGCTGTCGCCAGAGATGCGGCCCTACCGGAAAATGCTTCGCAGGCTGGCGCGGCGGCGCCACGTGGTCGCAGGTGTCGCCGAGGCTGACGGCCGCCGGAAAGCCCGCAGCCCCACGGGCTGTGGGGCCACGCGAGCGGCTGCCAAAGAGCTTTCCAACGAGGCACGGCTTTCCGTCCTGGCTCTTCGGGCGTGGGAGCTGTCGCCAGAGCCGCGGTCCTACCGAAAAATGCTTCGCAGCCTGGCACGGCGGCGCCACGTGTGCCCTGGTGTCGCCGAGGCTGATGGCCGCCGGATAGCCCGCAGCCCCACGGGCTATGGGGCCATGCGAGCGGCTGCCAAAGAGCTTTCCAACGAGGCACGGCTTTCCCTCCTGGCTCTTCGGGCGTGGGAGCTGTCGCCACAGCCACGGCCCTACCGGAAAATGCTTCGCAGGCTGGCGTGGCTGCGCCACATGGGCGCCTGTGGCGCCGAGGCTGACGGCCGCTGGAAAGCCCGCAGCCCCACGGGCTGTGGGGCCACGCGAGCGGCTGCCAAAGAGCTTTCCATCGAGGCACGGCTTTCCCTCCTGGCTCTTCAGGCGTGGGAGCTGTTGCCAGAGCCGCGGCCCTACCGGAAAATGCTTCGCAGGCTGGCGTGGCGGCGCCACGTGGTCGCCGGTGTCGCCGAGGCTGACGGCCGCCGGAAAGCCCGCAGCCCCACGGGCTGTGGGGCCACGCGAGCGGCTGCCAAAGAGCTTTCCAACGAGGCACGGCTTTCCCTCCTGGCTCTTCGGGTGGGGGAGCTGTCGCCAGAGCCGCGGCCCTACCGGAAAATGCTTCGCAGGCTGGCGCGGCGGCGCCACGTGGTCGCAGGTGTCGCCGAGGCTGACGGCCGCCGGAAAGCCCGCAGCCCCACGGGCTGTGGGGCCACGCGAGCGGCTGCCAAAGAGCTTTCCAACGAGGCATGGCTTTCCCTCCTGGCTCTTCGGGCGTGGGAGCTGTCGCCAGAGCCGCGGCCCTACCGGAAAATGCTTCGCAGGCTGGCGCGGCGGCGCCACGTGGTCGCAGGTGTCGCCGAGGCTGACGGCCGCCGGAAAGCCCGCAGCCCCACGGGCTGTGGGGCCACACGAGCGGCTGCCAAAGAGCTTTCCAACGAGGCACGGCTTTCCCTCCTGGCTCTTCAGGCGTGGGAGCTGTCGCCAGAGACGCGGCCCTACTGGAAAATGCTTCGCAGGCTGGCGCGGCGGCGCCACGTGGGCACTGGTGTCGCCGAGGCTGACGGCCGCCGGAAAGCCCGCAGCCCCACGGGCTGTGGGGCCACGCGAGCGGCTGCCAAAGAGCTTTCCAACGAGGCACGGCTTTCCCTCCTGGCTCTTCGGGCGTGGGAGCTGTCGCCAGAGCCGCGGCCCTACCGGAAAATGCTTCGCAGGCTGGCGCGGCGGCGCCACGTGGGGGCCGGTGTCGCCGAGGCTGACGGCCGCCGGAAAGCCCGCAGCCCCACGGACTGTGGGGCCACGCGAGCGGCTGCCAAAGAGCTTTCCAATGAGGCACGGCTTTCCCTCCTGGCTCTTCGGGCGTGGGAGCTGTCGCCAGAGCCGCGGCCCTACCGGAAAATGCTTCGCAGGCTGGCGCGGCGGCGCCACGTGGTCGCAGGTTTCGCCGAGGCTGACGGCCGCCGGAAAGCCCGCAGCCCCACGGGCTGTGGGGCCACGCGAGCGGCTGCCAAAGAGCTTTCCAACGAGGCATGGCTTTCCCTCCTGGCTCTTCGGGCGTGGGAGCTGTCGCCAGAGCCGCGGCCCTACCGGAAAATGCTTCGCAGGCTGGCGCGGCGGCGCCACGTGGGCGCAGCTGTCGCCAAGGCTGACGGCCGCCGGAAAGCCCGCAGCCCCACGGGCTGTGGGGCCACGCGAGCGGCTGCCAAAGAGCTTTCCAACGAGGCACGGCTTTCCCTCCTGGCTCTTCGGGCGTGGGAGCTGTCGCCAGAGACGCGGCCCTACCGGAAAATGCTTCGCAGGCTGGCGCGGTGGCGCCACGTGGGCGCCGGTGTTGCCGAGGCTGACGGCCGCCGGAAAGCCCGCAGCCCCACGGGCTGTAGGACCACGCGAGCGGCTGCCAAAGAGCTTTCCAACGAGGCACGGCTTTCCCTCCTGGCTCTTCGGGCGTGGGAGCTGTCGCCAGAGCCGCGGCCCTACCGGAAAATGCTTCGCAGGCTGGCGCGGCGGCGCCACGTGGGCGCCGGTGGCGCCGAGGCTGACGGCCGCCGGAAAGCCCGCAGCCCCACGGGCTGTGGGGCCACGCGAGCGGCTGCCAAAGAGCTTTCCAACGAGGCACGGCTTTCCCTCCTGGCTCTTCGGGCGTGGGAGCTGTCGCCAGAGACGCGGCCCTACCGGAAAATGCTTCGCAGGCTGGCGCGGCGGCGCCACGTGGGGGCCGGTGTCGCCGAGGCTGACGGCCGCCGGAAAGCCCGCAGCCCCACGGACTGTGGGGCCACGCGAGCGGCTGCCAAAGAGCTTTCCAACGAGGCACGGCTTTCCCTCCTGGCTCTTCGGGCGTGGGAGCTGTCGCCAGAGCCGCGGCCCTACCGGAAAATGCTTCGCAGGCTGGCGCGGCGGCGCCACGTGGTCGCAGGTTTCGCCGAGGCTGACGGCCGCCGGAAAGCCCGCAGCCCCACGGGCTGTGGGGCCACGCGAGCGGCTGCCAAAGAGCTTTCCAACGAGGCATGGCTTTCCCTCCTGGCTCTTCGGGCGTGGGAGCTGTCGCCAGAGCCGCGGCCCTACCGGAAAATGCTTCGCAGGCTGGCGCGGCGGCGCCACGTGGGCGCCGGTGTCGCCGAGGCTGACGGCCGCCGGAAAGCCCGCAGCCCCACGGGCTGTGGGGCCACGCGAGCGGCTGCCAAAGAGCTTTCCAACGAGGCACGGCTTTCCCTCCTGGCTCTTCGGGCGTGGGAGCTGTCGCCAGAGACGCGGCCCTACCGGAAAATGCTTCGCAGGCTGGCGCGGTGGCGCCACGTGGGCGCCGGTGTTGCCGAGGCTGACGGCCGCCGGAAAGCCCGCAGCCCCACGGGCTGTAGGACCACGCGAGCGGCTGCCAAAGAGCTTTCCAACGAGGCACGGCTTTCCCTCCTGGCTCTTCGGGCGTGGGAGCTGTCGCCAGAGCCGCGGCCCTACCGGAAAATGCTTCGCAGGCTGGCGCGGCGGCGCCACGTGGGCGCCGGTGTTGCCGAGGCTGACGGCCGCCGGAAAGCCCGCAGCCCCACGGGCTGTGGGGCCACGCGAGCGGCTGCCAAAGAGCTTTCCAACGAGGCACGGCTTTCCCTCCTGGCTCTTCGGGCGTGGGAGCTGTCGCCAGAGACGCGGCCCTACCGGAAAATGCTTCGCAGGCTGGCGCGGCGGCGCCACGTGGGGGCCGGTGTCGCCGAGGCTGACGGCCGCCGGAAAGCCCGCAGCCCCACGGACTGTGGGGCCACGCGAGCGGCTGCCAAAGAGCTTTCCAACGAGGCACGGCTTTCCCTCCTGGCTCTTCGGGCGTGGGAGCTGTCGCCAGAGCCGCGGCCCTACCGGAAAATGCTTCGCAGGCTGGCGCGGCGGCGCCACGTGGTCGCAGGTTTCGCCGAGGCTGACGGCCGCCGGAAAGCCCGCAGCCCCACGGGCTGTGGGGCCACGCGAGCGGCTGCCAAAGAGCTTTCCAACGAGGCATGGCTTTCCCTCCTGGCTCTTCGGGCGTGGGAGCTGTCGCCAGAGCCGCGGCCCTACCGGAAAATGCTTCGCAGGCTGGCGCGGCGGCGCCACGTGGGCGCCGGTGTCGCCGAGGCTGACGGCCGCCGGAAAGCCCGCAGCCCCACGGGCTGTGGGGCCACGCGAGCGGCTGCCAAAGAGCTTTCCAACGAGGCACGGCTTTCCCTCCTGGCTCTTCGGGCGTGGGAGCTGTCGCCAGAGACGCGGCCCTACCGGAAAATGCTTCGCAGGCTGGCGCGGTGGCGCCACGTGGGCGCCGGTGTTGCCGAGGCTGACGGCCGCCGGAAAGCCCGCAGCCCCACGGGCTGTAGGACCACGCGAGCGGCTGCCAAAGAGCTTTCCAACGAGGCACGGCTTTCCCTCCTGGCTCTTCGGGCGTGGGAGCTGTCGCCAGAGCCGCGGCCCTACCGGAAAATGCTTCGCAGGCTGGCGCGGCGGCGCCACGTGGGCGCCGGTGGCGCCGAGGCTGACGGCCGCCGGAAAGCCCGCAGCCCCACGGGCTGTGGGGCCACGCGAGCGGCTGCCAAAGAGCTTTCCAACGAGGCACGGCTTTCCCTCCTGGCTCTTCGGGCGTGGGAGCTGTCGCCAGAGACGCGGCCCTACCGGAAAATGCTTCGCAGGCTGGCGCGGCGGCGCCACGTGGGGGCCGGTGTCGCCGAGGCTGACGGCCGCCGAAAAGCCCGCAGCCCCACGGGCTGTGGGGCCATGCGAGCGGCTGCCAAAGAGCTTTCCAACGAGGCACGGCTTTCCCTCCTGGCTCTTCGGGCGTGGGAGCTGTCGCCAGAGCCGCTGCCCTACCGGAAAATGATTCGCAGGCTGGCGCGGCGGCGCCACGTGGGCGCCGGTGTCGCCGAGGCTGACGGCCGCCGGAAAGCCCGCAGCGCCACGGGCTGTGGGGCCACGCGAGTGGCTGCCAAAGAGCTTTCCAACGAGGCACAGCTTTCCCTCCTGGCGCTTCGGGTGTGGGAGCTGTCGCCAGAGACGCGGCCCTACCGGAAAAGGCTTCGCAGGCTGGCGCGGCGGCGCCACGTGGGCGCCGGTGTCGCCGAGGCTGACGTCCGCCGGAAAGCCCGTAGCCCCACGGGCTGTAGGACCACGCGAGCGGCTGCCAAAGAGCTTTCCAACGAGGCACGGCTTTCCCTCCTGGCTCTTCGGGCGTGGGAGCTGTCGCCAGAGCCGCGGCCCTACCGGAAAATGCTTCGCAGGCTGGCGCGGCGGCGCCACGTGTGCCCTGGTGTCGCCGAGGCTGATGGCCGCCGGAAAGCCCGCAGCCCCACGGGCTATGGGGCCATGCGAGCGGCTGCCAAAGAGCTTTCCAACGAGGCACGGCTTTCCCTCCTGGCTCTTCGGGCGTGGGAGCTGTCGCCAGAGCCGCGGCCCTACCGGAAAATGCTTCGCAGGCTGGCGCGGCGGCGCCACGTGGGCGCCGGTGTCGCCGAGGCTGACGTCCGCCGGAAAGCCCGCAGCCCCACGGGATGTAGGACCACGCGAGCGGCTGCCAAAGAGCTTTCCAACGAGGCACGGCTTTCCCTCCTGGCTCTTCGGGCGTGGGAGCTGTCGCCAGAGACGCGGCCCTACCGGAAAATGCTTCGCAGGCTGGGGCGGCGGCGCCACGTGGGCGCCGCTGTCGCCGAGGCTGACGGCCGCCGGAAAGCCCGCAGCCCCACGGGCTGTGGGGCCACGCGAGCGGCTGCCAAAGAGCTTTCCAACGAGGCACGGCTTTCCCTCCTGGCTCTTCGGGTGGGGGAGCTGTCGCCAGAGACGCGGCCCTACCGGAAAATGCTTCGCAGGCTGGCGCCGCGGCGCCACGTGGGAGCCGGTGGCGCCAAGGCTGACGGCCGCCGGAAAGCCCGCAGCCCCACGGGCTGTGGGGCCACGCGAGCGGCTGCCAAAGAGCTTTCCAACGAGGCACGGCTTTCCCTCCTGGCTCTTCGGGCGTGGGAGCTGTCGCCAGAGCCGCGGCCCTACCGGAAAATGCTTCGCAGGCTGGCGCGGCGGCGCCAAGTGGTCGCAGGTGTCGCCGAGGCTGATGGCCGCCGGAAAGCCCGCAGCCCCACGGGCTGTGGGGCCACTCGAGCAGCTGTCAAAGAGATTTCCAACGAGGCACGGCTTTCCCTCCTGGCTCTTCGGGCGTGGGAGCTGTCGCCAGAGCCGCGGCCCTACCGGAAAATGCTTCGCAGGCTGGCGCGGCGGCGCCACGTGTGCCCTGGTGTCGCCGAGGCTGACGGCCGCCGGAAAGCCCGCAGCCCCACGGGCTGTGGGGCCACGCGAGCGGCTGCCAAAGAGCTTTCCAACGAGGCACGGCTTTCCCTCCTGGCTCTTCGGGCGTGGGAGCTGTCGCCAGAGACGCGGCCCTACCGGAAAATGCTTCGCAGGCTGGCGCGGTGGCGCCACGTGGGCGCCGGTGTTGCCGAGGCTGACGGCCGCCGGAAAGCCCGCAGCCCCACGGGCTGTAGGACCACGCGAGCGGCTGCCAAAGAGCTTTCCAACGAGGCACGGCTTTCCCTCCTGGCTCTTCGGGCGTGGGAGCTGTCGCCAGAGCCGCGGCCCTACCGGAAAATGCTTCGCAGGCTGGCGCGGCGGCGCCACGTGGGCGCCGGTGGCGCCGAGGCTGACGGCCGCCGGAAAGCCCGCAGCCCCACGGGCTGTGGGGCCACGCGAGCGGCTGCCAAAGAGCTTTCCAACGAGGCACGGCTTTCCCTCCTGGCTCTTCGGGCGTGGGAGCTGTCGCCAGAGACGCGGCCCTACCGGAAAATGCTTCGCAGGCTGGCGCGGCGGCGCCACGTGGGCACTGGTGTCGCCGAGGCTGACGGCCGCCGGAAAGCCCGCAGCCCCACGGGCTGTGGGGCCACGCGAGCGGCTGCCAAAGAGCTTTCCAACGAGGCACGGCTTTCCCTCCTGGCTCTTCGGGCGTGGGAGCTGTCGCCAGAGACGCGGCCCTACCGGAAAATGCTTCGCAGGCTGGCGCGGCGGCGCCACGTGGGGGCCGGTGTCGCCGAGGCTGACGGCCGCCGGAAAGCCCGCAGCCCCACGGGCTGTGGGGCCATGCGAGCGGCTGCCAAAGAGCTTTCCAACGAGGCACGGCTTTCCCTCCTGGCTCTTCGGGCGTGGGAGCTGTCGCCAGAGCCGCGGCCCTACCGGAAAATGCTTCGCAGGCTGGCGCGGCGGCGCCACATGGGCGCCGGTGGCGCCGAGGCTGACGGCCGCCGGAAAGCCCGCAGCCCCACGGGCTATGGGGCCATGCGAGTGGCTGCCAAAGAGCTTTCCAATGAGGCACGGCTTTCCCTCCTGGCTCTTCGGGCGTGGGAGCTGTCGCCAGAGCCGCGGCCCTACCGGAAAATGCTTCGCAGGCTGGCGCGGCGGCGCCACGTGGCGGCCGGTGTCGCCGAGGCTGACGGCCGCCGGAAAGCCCGCAGCCCCACGGGCTGTGGGGCCACGCGAGCGGCTGCCAAAGAGCTTTCCAACGAGGCACGGCTTTCCCTCCTGGCTCTTCGGGCGTGGGAGCTGTCGCCAGAGCCGCGGCCCTACCGGAAAATGCTTCGCAGGCTGGCGCGGCGGCGCCACGTGGTCGCAGGTGTCACCGAGGCTGACGGCCGCCGGAAAGCCCGCAGCCCCACGGGCTGTGGGGCCACGCGAGCGGCTGCCAAAGAGCTTTCCAACGAGGCACGGCTTTCCCTCCTGGCTCTTCGGGCGTGGGAGCTGTCGCCAGAGCCGCGGCCCTACCGGAAAATGCTTCGCAGGCTGGCGGTGCGGCACCACGTGGGCACTGGTGTCGCCGAGGCTGACGGCCGCCGGAAAGCCCGCAGCCCCACGGGCTGTGGGGCCACGCGAGCGGCTGCCAAAGAGCTTTCCAACGAGGCACGGCTTTCCCTCCTGGCTCTTCGGGCGTGGGAGCTGTCGCCAGAGATGCGGCCCTACCGGAAAATGCTTCGCAGGCTGGCGCGGAGGCGCCACGTGGTCGCAGGTGTCGCCGAGGCTGACGGCCGCCGGAAAGCCCGCAGCCCCACGGGCTATGGGGCCACGCGAGCGGCTGCCAAAGAGCTTTCCAACGAGGCACGGCTTTCCCTCCTGGCTCTTCGGGCGTGGGAGCTGTCGCCAGAGCCGCGGCCCTACCGGAAAATGCTTCGCAGGCTGGCGCGGCGGCGCCACGTGTGCCCTGGTGTCGCCGAGGCTGACGGCCGCCGGAAAGCCCGCAGCCCCACGGGCTGTGGGGCCACGCGAGCGGCTGCCAAAGAGCTTTCCAACAAGGCACGGCTTTCCCTCCTGGCTCTTCGGGCGTGGGAGCTGTCGCCAGAGCCGCGGCCCTACCGGAAAATGCTTCGCAGGCTGGCGCGGCGGCGCCACATGGGCGCCGGTGGCGCCGAGGCTGACGGCCGCCGGAAAGCCCGCAGCCCCACGGGCTATGGGGCCATGCGAGTGGCTGCCAAAGAGCTTTCCAATGAGGCACGGCTTTCCCTCCTGGCTCTTCGGGCGTGGGAGCTGTCGCCAGAGCCGCGGCCCTACCGGAAAATGCTTCGCAGGCTGGCGCGGCGGCGCCACGTGGCGGCCGGTGTCGCCGAGGCTGACGGACGCCGGAAAGCCCGCAGCCCCACGGGCTGTGGGGCCACGCGAGCGGCTGCCATAGAGCTTTCCAACGAGGCACGGCTTTCCCTCCTGGCTCTTCGGGCGTGGGAGCTGTCGCCAGAGCCGCGGCCCTACCGGAAAATGCTTCGCAGGCTGGCGCGGCGGCGCCACGTGGTCGCAGGTGTCACCGAGGCTGACGGCCGCCGGAAAGCCCGCAGCCCCACGGGCTGTGGGGCCACGCGAGCGGCTGCCAAAGAGCTTTCCAACGAGGCACGGCTTTCCCTCCTGGCTCTTCGGGCGTGGGAGCTGTCGCCAGAGCCGCGGCCCTACCGGAAAATGCTTCGCAGGCTGGCGGTGCGGCACCACGTGGGCACTGGTGTCGCCGAGGCTGACGGCCGCCGGAAAGCCCGCAGCCCCACGGGCTGTGGGGCCACGCGAGCGGCTGCCAAAGAGCTTTCCAACGAGGCACGGCTTTCCCTCCTGGCTCTTCGGGCGTGGGAGCTGTCGCCAGAGATGCGGCCCTACCGGAAAATGCTTCGCAGGCTGGCGCGGAGGCGCCACGTGGTCGCAGGTGTCGCCGAGGCTGACGGCCGCCGGAAAGCCCGCAGCCCCACGGGCTGTGGGGCCACGCGAGCGGCTGCCAAAGAGCTTTCCAACGAGGCACGGCTTTCCGTCCTGGCTCTTCGGGCGTGGGAGCTGTCGCCAGAGCCGCGGTCCTACCGGAAAATGCTTCGCAGGCTGGCACGGCGGCGCCAAGTGTGCCCTAGTGTCGCCGAGGCTGATGGCCGCCGGAAAGCCCGCAGCCCCACGGGCTATGGGGCCATGCGAGCGGCTGCCAAAGAGGTTTCCAACGAGGCACGGCTTTCCCTCCTGGCTCTTTGGGTGGCGGAGCTGTCACCAGAGCCGCGGCCCTACCGGAAAATGCTTCGCAGGCTGGCGCCGCGGCGCCACGTGGTCGCCGGTGGCGCCGAGGCTGACGGCCGCCGGAAAGCCCGCAGCCCCACGGGCTGTGGGGCCACGCGAGCGGCTGCCAAAGAGCTTTCCAACGAGGCACGGCTTTCCCTCCTGGCTCTTCGGGCGTGGGAGCTGTCGCCAGAGCCGCGGCCCTACCGGAAAATGCTTCGCAGGCTGGCGCGGCGGCGCCACGTGGTCGCCGGTGGCGCCGAGGCTGACGGCCGCCGGAAAGCCCGCAGCCCCACGGGCTGTGGGGCCACGCGAGCGGCTGCCAAAGAGCTTTCCAAGGAGGCACGGCTTTCCCTCCTGGCTCTTCGGGCGTGGGAGCTGTCGCCAGAGACGCGGCCCTACCGGAAAATGCTTCGCAGGCTGGCGCGGCGGCGCCACGTGGTCGCAGGTGTCGCCGAGGCTGACGGCCGACGGAAAGTCCGCAGCCCCACGGGCTGTGGGGCCACGCGAGCAGCTGCCAAAGAGCTTTCCAATGAGGCATGGCTTTCCCTCCTGGCTCTTCGGGCGTGGGAGCTGTCGCCAGAGACGCGGCCCTACCGGAAAATGCTTCGCAGGCTGGTGCGGCGGCGCCACGTGGGCGCAGGTGTCGCCGAGGCTGACGGCCGACGGAAAGCCCGCAGCCCCACGGGCTGTGGGGCCACGCGAGCGGCTGCCAAAGAGCTTTCCAACGAGGCACGGCTTTCCCTCCTGGCTCTTCGGGCGGGGGAGCTGTCACCAGAGCCGCGGCCCTACCGGAAAATGCTTCGCAGGCTGGCGCGGCGGCGCCACGTGGGCGCCGGTGTCGCCGAGGCTGACGGCCGCCGGAAAGCCCGCAGCCCCACGGGCTGTGGGGCCACGCGAGCGGCTGCCAAAGAGGTTTCCAACGAGGCACGGCTTTCCCTCCTGGCTCTTCGGGCGTGGGAGCTGTCGCCAGAGACGCGGCCCTAGCGGAAAATGCTTCGCAGGCTGGCGCGGCGGCGCCACGTGGGCGCCGGTGGCGCCGAGGCTGACGGCCGCCGGAAAGCCCGCAGCCCCACGGGCTGTGGGGCCACGCGAGCGGCTGCCAAAGAGCTTTCCAACGAGGCACGGCTTTCCCTCCTGGCTCTTCGGGCGTGGGAGCTGTCGCCAGAGACGCGGCCCTACCGGAAAATGCTTCGCAGGCTGGCGCGGCGGCGCCACGTGGGCGCCGGTGTCGCCGAGGCTGACGGCCGCCGGAAAGCCCGCAGCCCCACGGGCTGTAGGACCACGCGAGCGGCTGCCAAAGAGCTTTCCAACGAGGCACAGCTTTCCCTCCTGGCTCTTCGGGCGTGGGAGCTGTCGCCAGAGACGCGGCCCCTACCGGAAAATGCTTCGCAGGCTGGCGCGGCGGCGCCACGTGTGCCCTGGTGTCGCCGAGGCTGACGCCCGCCGGAAAGCCCGCAGCCCCACGGGCTGTGGGGCCACGCGAGCGGCTGCCAAAGAGCTTTCCAACGAGGCACGGCTTTCCCTCCTGGCTCTTTGGGCGTGGGAGCTGTCACCAGAGCCGCGGCCCTACCGGAAAATGCTTCGCAGGCTGGCGCGGCGGCGCCACGTGTGCCCTGGTGTCGCCGAGGCTGATGGCCGCCGGAAAGCCCGCAGCCCCACGGGCTGTGGGGACACTCGAGCAGCTGCCAAAGAGATTTCCAACGAGGCACGGCTTTCCCTCCTGGCTCTTCGGGCGTGGGAGCTGTCGCCAGAGCCGCGGCCCTACCGGAAAATGCTTCGCAGGCTGGCGCGGCGGCGCCACGTGGGCGCCGGTGTCGCCGAGGCTGACGGCCGCCGAAAAGCCCGCAGTCCCACGGGCTTTGGGGCCACGCGAGCGGCTGCCAAAGAGCTTTCCAACGAGGCACGGCATTCCCTCCTGACTCTTCGGGCATGGGAGCTGTCGCCAAAGTCACGGCCCTAGCGGAAAATGTTTCGCAGGCTGCCACGGCGGCGCCACGTGGGCGCCGGTGTCGCCCAGGCTGACGGCCGCCGGAAAGCCCGCAGCCCCGCGGGCTATGGGGCCATGCGAGCGGCTGCCAAAGAGCTTTCCAATGAGGCACGGCTTTCCCTCCTTGCTCTTCGGGCGTGGGAGCTGTCGCCACAGCCGCGGCCCTACCGGAAAATGCTTCGCAGGCTGGCGCGGCGGCGCCACGTGGGCGCCGGTGTCGCCGAGGCTGACGGCCGCCGGAAAGCCCGCAGCCCCACGGGCTGTGGGGCCACGCGAGCGGCTGCCAAAGAGCTTTCCAACGAGGCACGGCTTTCCCTCCTGGCTCTTCGGGCGTGGGAGCTGTCGCCAGAGCCGCGGCCCTACCGGAAAATGCTTCGCAGGCTGGCGCGGCGGCGCCACGTGGGCGCAGCTGTCGCCGAGGCTGACGGCCGCCGGAAAGCCCGCAGCCCCACGGGCTGTGGGGCCACGCGAGCGGCTGCCAAAGAGCTTTCCAACGAGGCACGGCTTTCCCTCCTGGCTCTTCAGGCGTGGGAGCTGTCGCCAGAGCCGCGGCCCTACCGGAAAATGCTTCGCAGGCTGGCGGTGCGGCGCCACGTGGGCACTGGTGTCGCCGAGGCTGACGGCCGCCGGAAAGCCCGCAGCCCCACGGGCTGTGGGGCCACGCGAGCGGCTGCCAAAGAGCTTTCCAACGAGGCACGGCTTTCCCTCCTGGCTCTTCGGGCGTGGGAGCTGTCGCCAGAGACGCGGCCCTACCGGAAAATGCTTCGCAGGCTGGCGCGGCGGCGCCACGTTGGCGCCGGTGGCGCCGAGGCTGACGGCCGCTGGAAATCCCGCAGCCCCACGGGCTGTGGGGCCACGCGAGCGGCTGCCAAAGTGCTTTCCATCGAGGCACGGATTTCCCTCCTGGCTCTTCAGGCGTGGGAGCTGTTGCCAGAGCCGCGGCCCTACCGGAAAATGCTTCGCAGGCTGGCGTGGCGGCGCCACGTGGTCGCCGGTGTCGCCGAGGCTGACGGCCGCCGGAAAGCCCGCAGCCCCACGGGCTGTGGGGCCACGCGAGCGGCTGCCAAAGAGCTTTCCAACGAGGCACGGCTTTCCCTCCTGGCTCTTCGGGTGGGGGAGCTGTCGCCAGAGCCGCGGCCCTACCGGAAAATGCTTCGCAGGCTGGCGCGGCGGCGCCACGTGGTCGCAGGTGTCGCCGAGGCTGACGGCCGCCGGAAAGCCCGCAGCCCCACGGGCTGTGGGGCCACGCGAGCGGCTGCCAAAGAGCTTTCCAACGAGGCATGGCTTTCCCTCCTGGCTCTTCGGGCGTGGGAGCTGTCGCCAGAGCCGCGGCCCTACCGGAAAATGCTTCGCAGGCTGGCGCGGCGGCGCCACGTGGTCGCAGGTGTCGCCGAGGCTGACGGCCGCCGGAAAGCCCGCAGCCCCACGGGCTGTGGGGCCACACGAGCGGCTGCCAAAGAGCTTTCCAACGAGGCACGGCTTTCCCTCCTGGCTCTTCAGGCGTGGGAGCTGTCGCCAGAGACGCGGCCCTACTGGAAAATGCTTCGCAGGCTGGCGCGGCGGCGCCACGTGGGCACTGGTGTCGCCGAGGCTGACGGCCGCCGGAAAGCCCGCAGCCCCACGGGCTGTGGGGCCACGCGAGCGGCTGCCAAAGAGCTTTCCAACGAGGCACGGCTTTCCCTCCTGGCTCTTCGGGCGTGGGAGCTGTCGCCAGAGCCGCGGCCCTACCGGAAAATGCTTCGCAGGCTGGCGCGGCGGCGCCACGTGGGGGCCGGTGTCGCCGAGGCTGACGGCCGCCGGAAAGCCCGCAGCCCCACGGACTGTGGGGCCACGCGAGCGGCTGCCAAAGAGCTTTCCAACGAGGCACGGCTTTCCCTCCTGGCTCTTCGGGCGTGGGAGCTGTCGCCAGAGCCGCGGCCCTACCGGAAAATGCTTCGCAGGCTGGCGCGGCGGCGCCACGTGTGCGCAGGTTTCGCCGAGGCTGACGGCCGCCGGAAAACCCGCAGCCCCACGGGCTGTGGGGCCACGCGAGCGGCTGCCAAAGAGCTTTCCAACGAGGCATGGCTTTCCCTCCTGGCTCTTCGGGCGTGGGAGCTGTCGCCAGAGCCGCGGCCCTACCGGAAAATGCTTCGCAGGCTGGCGCGGCGGCGCCACGTGGGCGCAGCTGTCGCCAAGGCTGACGGCCGCCGGAAAGCCCGCAGCCCCACGGGCTGTGGGGCCACGCGAGCGGCTGCCAAAGAGCTTTCCAACGAGGCACGGCTTTCCCTCCTGGCTCTTCGGGCGTGGGAGCTGTCGCCAGAGACGCGGCCCTACCGGAAAATGCTTCGCAGGCTGGCGCGGTGGCGCCACGTGGGCGCCGGTGTTGCCGAGGCTGACGGCCGCCGGAAAGCCCGCAGCCCCACGGGCTGTAGGACCACGCGAGCGGCTGCCAAAGAGCTTTCCAACGAGGCACGGCTTTCCCTCCTGGCTCTTCGGGCGTGGGAGCTGTCGCCAGAGCCGCGGCCCTACCGGAAAATGCTTCGCAGGCTGGCGCGGCGGCGCCACGTGGGCGCCGGTGGCGCCGAGGCTGACGGCCGCCGGAAAGCCCGCAGCCCCACGGGCTGTGGGGCCACGCGAGCGGCTGCCAAAGAGCTTTCCAACGAGGCACGGCTTTCCCTCCTGGCTCTTCGGGCGTGGGAGCTGTCGCCAGAGACGCGGCCCTACCGGAAAATGCTTCGCAGGCTGGCGCGGCGGCGCCACGTGGGCACTGGTGTCGCCGAGGCTGACGGCCGCCGGAAAGCCCGCAGCCCCACGGGCTGTGGGGCCACGCGAGCGGCTGCCAAAGAGCTTTCCAACGAGGCACGGCTTTCCCTCCTGGCTCTTCGGGCGTGGGAGCTGTCGCCAGAGACGCGGCCCTACCGGAAAATGCTTCGCAGGCTGGCGCGGCGGCGCCACGTGGGGGCCGGTGTCGCCGAGGCTGACGGCCGCCGGAAAGCCCGCAGCCCCACGGGCTGTGGGGCCATGCGAGCGGCTGCCAAAGAGCTTTCCAACGAGGCACGGCTTTCCCTCCTGGCTCTTCGGGCGTGGGAGCTGTCGCCAGAGCCGCTGCCCTACCGGAAAATGATTCGCAGGCTGGCGCGGCGGCGCCACATGGGCGCCGGTGTCGCCGAGGCTGACGGCCGCCGGAAAGCCCGCAGCGCCACGGGCTGTGGGGCCACGCGAGTGGCTGCCAAAGAGCTTTCCAACGAGGCACGGCTTTCCCTCCTGGCTCTTCGGGTGTGGGAGCTGTCGCCAGAGACGCGGCCCTACCGGAAAATGCTTCGCAGGCTGGCGCGGCGGCGCCACGTGGGCGCCGGTGTCGCCGAGGCTGACGTCCGCCGGAAAGCCCGTAGCCCCACGGGCTGTAGGACCACGCGAGCGGCTGCCAAAGAGCTTTCCAACGAGGCACGGCTTTCCCTCCTGGCTCTTCGGGCGTGGGAGCTGTCGCCAGAGCCGCGGCCCTACCGGAAAATGCTTCGCAGGCTGGCGCGGCGGCGCCACGTGTGCCCTGGTGTCGCCGAGGCTGATGGCCGCCGGAAAGCCCGCAGCCCCACGGGCTATGGGGCCATGCGAGCGGCTGCCAAAGAGCTTTCCAACGAGGCACGGCTTTCCCTCCTGGCTCTTCGGGCGTGGGAGCTGTCGCCAGAGCCGCGGCCCTACCGGAAAATGCTTCGCAGGCTGGCGCGGCGGCGCCACGTGGGCGCCGGTGTCGCCGAGGCTGACGTCCGCCGGAAAGCCCGCAGCCCCACGGGATGTAGGACCACGCGAGCGGCTGCCAAAGAGCTTTCCAACGAGGCACGGCTTTCCCTCCTGGCTCTTCGGGCGTGGGAGCTGTCGCCAGAGCCGCGGCCCTACCGGAAAATGCTTCGCAGGCTGGCGCGGCGGCGCCACGTGGGCGCCGGTGTCGCCGAGGCTGACATCCGCCGGAAAGCCCGCAGCCCCACGGGATGTAGGACCACGCGAACGGCTGCCAAAGAGCTTTCCAACGAGGCACGGCTTTCCCTCCTGGCTCTTCGGGCGTGGGAGCTGTCGCCAGAGCCGCGGTCCTACCGGAAAATGCTTCGCAGGCTGGCGCGGCGGCGCCACGTGGGCGCCGGTGGCGCCGAGGCTGACGGCCGCCGGAAAGCCCGCAGCCCCACGGGCTGTGGGGCCACGCGAGCGGCTGCCAAAGAGCTTTCCAAGGAGGCACGGCTTTCCCTCCTGGCTCTTCGGGTGGGGGAGCTGTCGCCAGAGATGCGGCCCTACCGGAAAATGCTTCGCAGGCTGGCGCGGCGGCGCCACGTGGTCGCAGGTGTCGCCGAGGCTGACGGCCGCCGGAAAGCCCGCAGCCCCACGGGCTGTGGGGCCACGCGAGCGGCTGCCAAAGAGCTTTCCAACGAGGCACGGCTTTCCCTCCTGGCTCTTCGGGCGTGGGAGCTGTCGCCAGAGACGCGGCCCTACCGGAAAATGCTTCGCAGGCTGGCGCGGCGGCGCCACGTGGGCGCCGGTGTCGCCGAGGCTGACGGCCGCCGGAAAGCCCGCAGCCCCACGGGCTGTGGGGCCACGCGAGCGGCTGCCAAAGAGCTTTCCAACGAGGCACGGCTTTCCCTCCTGGCTCTTCGGGCGTGGGAGCTGTCGCCAGAGACGCGGCCCTACCGGAAAATGCTTCGCAGGCTGGCGCGGCGGCGCCACGTGGGCGCCGGTGGCGCCGAGGCTGACGGCCGCCGGAAAGCCCGCAGCCCCACGGGCTGTGGGGCCACGCGAGCGGCTGCCAAAGAGCTTTCCAACGAGGCACGGCTTTCCCTCCTGGCTCTTCGGGCGTGGGAGCTGTCACCAGAGCTGCGGCCCTACCGGAAAATGCTTCGCAGGCTGGCGCGGCGGCGCCACGTGGGCGCCGGTGTCGCCGAGGCTGACGGCCGCCGGAAAGCCCGCAGCCCCACGGGCTGTGGGGCCACGCGAGCGGCTGCCAAAGAGGTTTCCAACGAGGCACGGCTTTCCCTCCTGGCTCTTCGGGCGTGGGAGCTGTCGCCAGAGCCGCGGCCCTACAGGAAAATGCTTCGCAGGCTGGCGCGGCGGCACCACGTGGGCGCCGGTGTTGCCGAGGCTGACGGCCGCCGGAAAGCCCGCAGCCCCACGGGCTGTGGGGCCACGCGAGCGGCTGCCAAAGAGCTTTCCAACGAGGCACGGCTTTCCCTCCTGGCTCTTCGGGCGTGGGAGCTGTCGCCAGAGATGCGGCCCTACCGGAAAATGCTTCGCAGGCTGGCGCGGCGGCGCCACGTGGTCGCAGGTGTCGCCGAGGCTGACGGCCGCCGGAAAGCCCGCAGCCCCACGGGCTGTGGGGCCACGCGAGCGGCTGCCAAAGAGCTTTCCAACGAGGCACGGCTTTCCCTCCTGGCTCTTCGGGCGTGGGAGCTGTCGCCAGAGCCGCGGCCCTACCGGAAAATGCTTCGCAGGCTGGCGCGGCGGCGCCACGTGGGCGCCGGTGTCGCCGAGGCTGACGTCCGCCGGAAAGCCCGCAGCCCCACGGGCTGTGGGGCCACGCGAGCGGCTGCCAAAGAGCTTTCCAACGAGGCACGGCTTTCCCTCCTGGCTCTTCGGGTGGGGGAGCTGTCACCAGAGCCGGGGCCCTACCGGAAAATGCTTCGCAGGCTGGCGCGGCGGCGCCACGTGTTCGCAGGTGTCGCCGAGGCTGACGGCCGCCGGAAAGCCCGCAGCCCCACAGGCTATGGGGCCATGCGAGCGGCTGCCAAAGAGCTTTCCAACGAGGCACGGCTTTCCCTCCTGGCTCTTCGGGCGTGGGAGCTGTCACCAGAGACGCGGCCCTACCGGAAAATGCTTCGCAGGCTGGCGTGGCGGCGCCACGTGGGACCCGGTGGCGCCGAGGCTGACGGCCGCCGGAAAGCCCGCAGCCCCACGGGCTGTGGGGCCACGCGAGCGGCTGCCAAAGAGCTTTCCAACGAGGCACGGCTTTCCCTCCTGGCTCTTCGGGCGTGGGAGCTGTCGCCAGAGCCGCGGCCCTACCGGAAAATGCTTCGCAGGCTGGCGCGGCGGCACCACGTGGGCGCCGGTGTTGCCGAGGGTGACGGCCGCCGGAAAGCCCGCAGCCCCACGGGCTGTGGGGCCACGCGAGTGGCTGCCAAAGAGCTTTCCAACGAGGCACGGCTTTCCCTCCTGGCTCTTCGGGTGGGGGAGCTGTCGCCAGAGATGCGGCCCTACCGGAAAATGCTTCGCAGGCTGGCGCGGCGGCGCCACGTGGGCGCCGGTGTTGCCGAGGCTGACGGCCGCCGGAAAGCCCGCAGCCCCACGGGCTGTGGGGCCACGCGAGCGGCTGCCAAAGAGCTTTCCAACGAGGCACGGCTTTCCCTCCTGGCTCTTCGGGCGTGGGAGCTGTCGCCAGAGACGCGGCCCTACCGGAAAATGCTTCGCAGGCTGGCGCGGCGGCGCCACGTGGGCGCCGGTGGCGCCGAGGCTGACGGCCGCCGGAAAGCCCGCAGCCCCACGGGCTGTGGGGCCACGCGAGCGGCTGCCAAAGAGCTTTCCAACGAGGCACGGCTTTCCCTCCTGGCTCTTCGGGCGTGGGAGCTGTCACCAGAGCCGGGGCCCTACCGGAAAATGCTTCGCAGGCTGGCGCCGCGGCGCCACGTGGTCGCAGGTGTCGCCGAAGCTGACGTCCGCCGGAAAGCCCGCAGCCCCACGGGCTGTGGGGCCACGCGAGCGGCTGCCAAAGAGCTTTCCAACGAGGCACGGCTTTCCCTCCTGGCTCTTCGGGCGTGGGAGCTGTCACCAGAGCCGGGGCCCTACCGGAAAATGCTTCGCAGGCTGGCGCCGCGGCGCCACGTGGTCGCAGGTGTCGCCGAAGCTGACGGCCGCCGGAAAGCCCGCAGCCCCACGGGCTGTGGGGCCACGCGAGCGGCTGCCAAAGAGCTTTCCAACGAGGCACGGCTTTCCCTCCTGGCTCTTCGGGCGTGGGAGCTGTCGCCAGAGACGCGGCCCTACCGGAAAATGCTTCGCAGGCTGGCGCGGCGGCGCCACGTGGGCGCCGGTGGCGCCGAGGCTGACGGCCGCCGGAAAGCCCGCAGCCCCACGGGATGTAGGACCACGCGAGCGGCTGCCAAAGAGCTTTCCAACGAGGCACGGCTTTCCCTCCTGGCTCTTCGGGCGTGGGAGCTGTCGCCAGAGCCGCGGCCCTACCGGAAAATGCTTCGCAGGCTGGCGCGGCGGCGCCACTTGGGCGCCGGTGTCGCCGACGCTGACGGCCGCCGGAAAGCCCGCAGCCCCACGGGCTGTGGGGCCACGCGAGCGGCTGCCAAAGAGTTTTCCAACGAGGCACGGCTTTCCCTCCTGGCTCTTCGGTTGTGGGAGCTGTCACCAGAGCCGCGGCCCGACCGGAAAATGCTTCGCAGGCTGGTGCGGCGGCGCCACGTGGGCGCCGGTGTCGCCGAGGCTGACGGCCGCCGGAAAGCCCGCAGCCCCACGGGCTGTGGGGCCACGCGAGCGGCTGCCAAAGAGCTTTCCAACGAGGCACGGCTTTCCCTCCTGGCTCTTCGGGCGTGGGAGCTGTCGCCAGAGCCGCGGCCCTACCGGAAAATGCTTCGCAGGCTGGCGCGGCGGCGCCACGTGGTCGCAGGTGTCGCCGAGGCTGACGGCCGCCGGAAAGCCCGCAGCCCCACGGGCTGTGGGGCCACGCGAGCGGCTGCCAAAGAGCTTTCCAACGAGGCATGGCTTTCCCTCCTGGCTCTTCGGGCGTGGGAGCTGTCGCCAGAGCCGCGGCCCTACCGGAAAATGCTTCGCAGGCTGGCGCGGCGGCGCCACGTGGTCGCAGGTGTCGCCGAGGCTGACGGCCGCCGGAAAGCCCGCAGCCCCACGGGCTGTGGGGCCACACGAGCGGCTGCCAAAGAGCTTTCCAACGAGGCACGGCTTTCCCTCCTGGCTCTTCAGGCGTGGGAGCTGTCGCCAGAGACGCGGCCCTACTGGAAAATGCTTCGCAGGCTGGCGCGGCGGCGCCACGTGGGCACTGGTGTCGCCGAGGCTGACGGCCGCCGGAAAGCCCGCAGCCCCACGGGCTGTGGGGCCACGCGAGCGGCTGCCAAAGAGCTTTCCAACGAGGCACGGCTTTCCCTCCTGGCTCTTCGGGCGTGGGAGCTGTCGCCAGAGCCGCGGCCCTACCGGAAAATGCTTCGCAGGCTGGCGCGGCGGCGCCACGTGGGGGCCGGTGTCGCCGAGGCTGACGGCCGCCGGAAAGCCCGCAGCCCCACGGACTGTGGGGCCACGCGAGCGGCTGCCAAAGAGCTTTCCAACGAGGCACGGCTTTCCCTCCTGGCTCTTCGGGCGTGGGAGCTGTCGCCAGAGCCGCGGCCCTACCGGAAAATGCTTCGCAGGCTGGCGCGGCGGCGCCACGTGTGCGCAGGTTTCGCCGAGGCTGACGGCCGCCGGAAAGCCCGCAGCCCCACGGGCTGTGGGGCCACGCGAGCGGCTGCCAAAGAGCTTTCCAACGAGGCATGGCTTTCCCTCCTGGCTCTTCGGGTGTGGGAGCTGTCGCCAGAGCCGCGGCCCTACCGGAAAATGCTTCGCAGGCTGGCGCGGCGGCGCCACGTGGGCGCAGCTGTCGCCAAGGCTGACGGCCGCCGGAAAGCCCGCAGCCCCACGGGCTGTGGGGCCACGCGAGCGGCTGCCAAAGAGCTTTCCAACGAGGCACGGCTTTCCCTCCTGGCTCTTCGGGCGTGGGAGCTGTCGCCAGAGACGCGGCCCTACCGGAAAATGCTTCGCAGGCTGGCGCGGTGGCGCCACGTGGGCGCCGGTGTTGCCGAGGCTGACGGCCGCCGGAAAGCCCGCAGCCCCACGGGCTGTAGGACTACGCGAGCGGCTGCCAAAGAGCTTTCCAACGAGGCACGGCTTTCCCTCCTGGCTCTTCGGGCGTGGGAGCTGTCGCCAGAGCCGCGGCCCTACCGGAAAATGCTTCGCAGGCTGGCGCGGCGGCGCCACGTGGGCGCCGGTGGCGCCGAGGCTGACGGCCGCCGGAAAGCCCGCAGCCCCACGGGCTGTGGGGCCACGCGAGCGGCTGCCAAAGAGCTTTCCAACGAGGCACGGCTTTCCCTCCTGGCTCTTCGGGCGTGGGAGCTGTCGCCAGAGACGCGGCCCTACCGGAAAATGCTTCGCAGGCTGGCGCGGCGGCGCCACGTGGGCACTGGTGTCGCCGAGGCTGACGGCCGCCGGAAAGCCCGCAGCCCCACGGGCTGTGGGGCCACGCGAGCGGCTGCCAAAGAGCTTTCCAACGAGGCACGGCTTTCCCTCCTGGCTCTTCGGGCGTGGGAGCTGTCACCAGAGCCGCGGCCCTACCGGAAAATGCTTCGCAGGCTGGCGCGGCGGCGCCACGTGTGCCCTGGTGTCGCCGAGGCTGATGGCCGCCGGAAAGCCCGCAGCCCCACGGGCTGTGGGGACACTCGAGCAGCTGCCAAAGAGATTTCCAACGAGGCACGGCTTTCCCTCCTGGCTCTTCGGGCGTGGGAGCTGTCGCCAGAGCCGCGGCCCTACCGGAAAATGCTTCGCAGGCTGGCGCGGCGGCGCCACGTGGGCGCCGGTGTCGCCGAGGCTGACGGCCGCCGAAAAGCCCGCAGTCCCACGGGCTTTGGGGCCACGCGAGCGGCTGCCAAAGAGCTTTCCAACGAGGCACGGCATTCCCTCCTGACTCTTCGGGCATGGGAGCTGTCGCCAAAGTCACGGCCCTAGCGGAAAATGTTTCGCAGGCTGCCACGGCGGCGCCACGTGGGCGCCGGTGTCGCCCAGGCTGACGGCCGCCGGAAAGCCCGCAGCCCCGCGGGCTATGGGGCCATGCGAGCGGCTGCCAAAGAGCTTTCCAACGAGGCACGGCTTTCCCTCCTGGCTCTTCGGGCGTGGGAGCTGTCGCCACAGCCGCGGCCCTACCGGAAAATGCTTCGCAGGCTGGCGCGGCGGCGCCACGTGGGCGCCGGTGTCGCCGAGGCTGACGGCCGCCGGAAAGCCCGCAGCCCCACGGGCTGTGGGGCCACGCGAGCGGCTGCCAAAGAGCTTTCCAACGAGGCACGGCTTTCCCTCCTGGCTCTTCGGGCGTGGGAGCTGTCGCCAGAGCCGCGGCCCTACCGGAAAATGCTTCGCAGGCTGGCGCGGCGGCGCCACGTGGGCGCAGCTGTCGCCGAGGCTGACGGCCGCCGGAAAGCCCGCAGCCCCACGGGCTGTGGGGCCACGCGAGCGGCTGCCAAAGAGCTTTCCAACGAGGCACGGCTTTCCCTCCTGGCTCTTCAGGCGTGGGAGCTGTCGCCAGAGCCGCGGCCCTACCGGAAAATGCTTCGCAGGCTGGCGGTGCGGCGCCACGTGGGCACTGGTGTCGCCGAGGCTGACGGCCGCCGGAAAGCCCGCAGCCCCACGGGCTGTGGGGCCACGCGAGCGGCTGCCAAAGAGCTTTCCAACGAGGCACGGCTTTCCCTCCTGGCTCTTCGGGCGTGGGAGCTGTCGCCAGAGACGCGGCCCTACCGGAAAATGCTTCGCAGGCTGGCGCGGCGGCGCCACGTTGGCGCCGGTGGCGCCGAGGCTGACGGCCGCTGGAAATCCCGCAGCCCCACGGGCTGTGGGGCCACGCGAGCGGCTGCCAAAGTGCTTTCCATCGAGGCACGGATTTCCCTCCTGGCTC
>NW_026529736.1:0-54370 GCF_028500815.1 Rissa tridactyla | reverse complement strand
GGCCGCCGGAAAGCCCGCAGCCCCACGGGCTGTGAGGCCACGCGAGCGGCTGCCAAAGAGCTTTCCAACGAGGCACGGCTTTCCCTCCTGGCTCTTCGGCGTGGGAGCTGTCGCCAGAGCCGCGGCCCTACCAGAAAATGCTTCGCAGGGTGGCGTGGCGGCACCACGTGGGCGCCGGTGTCGCCGAGGCTTATGGCTGCCGGAAAGCCCGCAGCCCCACGGGCTGTGGGGCCACGCGAGCGGCTGCCAAAGAGCTTTCCAACGAGGCACGGCTTTCCCTCCTGGCTCTTCGGGCGTGGGAGCTGTCGCCAGAGCGGCGGCCCTACCAGAAAATGCTTCGCAGGCTGGCGCGGCGGCGCCATGTGGGCGACGGTGTCGCCGAGGCTGACGGCCCGCCGGAAAGCCCGCAGCCCACGGGCTGTGGGGCCACAAGAGCAGCTGCCAAAGAGCTTTCCAACGAGGCACGGCTTTCCCTCCTGGCTCTTCGGGCGTGGGAGCTGTCGCCAGAGCCGCGGCCCTACCGGAAAATGCTTTGCAGGCTGGCGCGGCGGCGCCACGTGGTCGCAGGTGTCGCCGAGGCTGACGGGCCGCGGGAAAGACCGCAGCCCCACGGGCTGTGGGGCCACGCGAGCGGCTGCCAAAGAGCTTTCCAAGGAGGCACGGCTTTCCCTCCTGGCTCTTCGGGCGTGGTAGCTTTCGCCAGAGCCGCGGCCCTACCGGAAAATGCTTCCCAGGCTGGCGCGGCGGCGCCACGTGTGCACTTGTGTCGCCGAGGCTGACGGCCGTCGGAAAGCCCGCAGCCCCACGGGCTGTGGGGCCACGCGAGCGGCTGCCAAAGAGCTTTGCAACGAGGCACGGCTTTCCCTCCTGGCTCTTCGGGCGTGGGAGCTGTCGCCAGAGCCGCGGCCCTACCGGAAAATGCTTCGCAGGGTGGCGTGGCGGCGCCACGTGGGCGCCGGTGTCGCCGAGGCTTATGGCTGCCGGAAAGCCCGCAGCCCCACGAGCTGTGGGGCCACGCGAGCGGCTGCCAAAGAGCTTTCCAACGAGGCACGGCTTTCCCTCCTGGCTCTTCGGGCGTGGGAGCTGTCGCCAGAGCCGCGGCCCTACCGGAAAATGCTTCGCAGGCTGGCGCGGCGGCGCCATGTGGGCGACGGTGTCGCCGAGGCTGACGGCCGCCGGAAAGCCCGCAGCCCCACGGGCTGTGGGGCCACGCGAGCGGCTGCCAAAGAGCTTTCCAACGAGGCACGGCTTTCCCTCCTGGCTCTTTGGGCGTGGGAGCTGTCGCCAGAGCCGCGGCCCTACCGGAAAATGCTTCGCAGGCTGGCGCGGCGGCGCCACGTGGGCACTGGTGTCGCCGAGGCTGACGGCCGCCGGAAAGCCCGCAGCCCCACGGGCTGTGGGGCCACGCGAGCGGCTGCCAAAGAGCTTTCCAACGATGTACGGCTTTCCCTCGTGGCTCTTCAGGCGTGGGAGCTGTCGCCAGAGCCGCGGCCCTACCGGAAAATGCTTCGCAGGCTGGCGCGGCGGCGCCACATGGGCGCAGCTGTCACCAAGGCTGACGGCCGCCGGAAAGCCCGCAGCCCCACGGGCTGTGGGGCCACGCGAGCGGCTGCCAAAGAGCTTTCCAACGATGTACGGCTTTCCCTCCTGGCTCTTCGGGCGTGGGAGCTGTCGCCAGAGCCGCGGCCCTACCGGAAAATGCTTCACAGGCTGGCGCGGCGGCGCCACGTGGGAGCAGCTGTCGCCAAGGCTGACGTCCGCCGGAAAGCCCGCAGCCCCACGGGCTGTGGGGCCACGCGAGCGGCTGCCAAAGAGCTTTCCAAGGAGGCACGGCTTTCCCTCCTGGCTCTTCGGGCGTGGGAGCTGTCGCCAGAGCCGTGGCCCTACCAGAAAATGCTTCCCAGGCTGGCGCGGCGGCGCCACGTGAGCACTGGTGTCGCCGAGGCTGACGGCCGCCGGAAAGCCCGCAGCCCCACGGGCTGTGGGGCCACGCGAGCGGCTGCCAAAAGGCTTTCCAAGGAGGCACGGCTTTCCCTCCTGGCTCTTCGGGCGTGGGAGCTGTCGCCAGAGCCGCGGCCCTACCGGAAAATGCTTTGCAGGCTGGCGCTGCGGCGCCACGTGGTCGCAGGTGTTGCCGAGGCTGACGTCCGCCGGAAAGCCCGCAGCCCACGGGCTGTGGGGCCACGCGAGCGGCTGCCAAAGTGCTTTCCAACGAGGCACGGCTTTCCCTCGTGGCTCTTCGGGCGTGGGAGCTGTCGCCAGAGCCGCGGCCCTACTCGAAAATGCTTCGCAGGCTGGCGCGGCGGCGCCACGTGGGCACTGGTGTCGGCCGAGGCTGACGGCCGACGGAAAGCCCGCAGCCCCACGGGCTGTGGGGCCACGCGAGCGGCTGCCAAAGAGCTTTCCAAGGAGGCACGGCTTTCCCTCCTGGCTCTTCGGGCGTGGGAGCTGTCGCCAGAGACGCGGCCCTACCGGAAAATGCTTCCCAGGTTGGCGCGGCGGCGCCACGTGTGCACTTGTGTCGCCGAGGCTGACGGCCGCCGGAAAGCCCGCAGCCCCACGGGCTGTGGGGCCACGCGAGCGGCTGCCAAAGAGCTTTCCAAGGAGGCACGGCTTTCCCTCCTGGCTCTTCGGGCGTGGTAGCTTTCGCCAGAGCCGCGGCCACTACCGGAAAATGCTTCCCAGGCTGGCGCGGCGGCGCCACGTGTGCACTTGTGTCGCCGAGGCTGACGGCCGCCGGAAAGCCCGCAGCGCCACGGGCTGTGGGGCCACGCGAGCGGCTGCCAAAGAGCTTTCCAACGAGGCACGGCTTTTCCCTCTTGGCTCTTCGGGCGTGGGACCTGTCGCCAGAGCCGCGGCCCTACCGGAAAATGCTTCGCACGCTGGCGCAGCGGCGCCACGTGGGCGCCGGTGGCGCCGAGGCTGACGGCCGCCGGAAAGCCCGCAGCCCCACGGGCTGTGGGGCCACGCGAGCGGCTGCCAAAGAGCTTTCCAACGATGTACGGCTTTCCCTCCTGGCTCTTCGGGCGTGGGAGCTGTCGCCAGAGCCGCGGCCCTACCGGAAAATGCTTCGCAGGCTGGCGCGGCGGCGCCACATGGGCGCAGCTGTCACCAAGGCTGACGGCCGCCGGAAAGCCCGCAGCCCCACGGGCTGTGGGGCCACGCGAGCGGCTGCCAAAGAGCTTTCCAACGAGGTAGGGCTTTCCCTCCTGGCTCTTCGGGCGTGGGAGCTGTCGCCAGAGCCGCGGCCCTACCGGAAAATGCTTCGCAGGCTGGCGCGGCGGCGCCACGTGGGAGCAGCTGTCGCCAAGGCTGACGGCCGCCGGAAAGCCCGCAGCCCCACGGGCTGTGGGGCCACGCGAGCGGCTGCCAAAGAGCTTTCCAAGGAGGCACGGCTTTCCCTCCTGGCTCTTCGGGCGTGGGAGCTGTCGCCAGAGACGCGGCCCTACCGGAAAATGCTTCCCAGGCTGGCGCGGCGGCGCCACGTGTGCACTTGTGTCGCCGAGGCTGACGGCCGCCGGAAAGCCCGCAGCCCCACGGGCTGTGGGTCCACGCGAGCGGCTGCCAAAGAGCTTTCCAAAGAGGTACGGCTTTCCCTCCTGGCTCTTCGGGCGTGGGAGCTGTCGCCAGAGCCGCGGCCCTACCGGAAAATGCTTCGCAGGCTGGCGCGGCGGCGCCACGTGGGAGCAGCTGTCGCCAAGGCTGACGGCCGCCGGAAAGCCCGCAGCCCCACGGGCTGTGGGGCCACGCGAGCGGCTGCCAAAGAGCTTTCCAACGAGTCACGGCTTTCCCTCCTGGCTCTTCGGGCGTGGGAGCTGTCGCCAGAGCCGCGGCCCTACCGAAAATGCTTCGAAGGCTGGTGCGGCGGCGCCACGTGGTCGCAGGTGTCGTCGAGGCTGACGGCCGCCGGAAAGCCCGCAGCCCCACGGGCTGTGGGGCCACGCGAGCGGCTGCCAAAGAGCTTTCCAAGGAGGCACGGCTTTCCCTCCTGGCTCTTCGGGCGTGGGAGCTGTCGCCAGAGCCGCGGCCTACCGGAAAATGCTTCGCACGCTGGCGCGGCGGCGCCACGTGGGCGCCGGTGTCGCCGAGGCTGACGGCCGCCGGAAAGCCCGCAGCGCCACGGGCTGTGGGGCCACGCGAGCTTCTGCCAAAGAGCTTTCCAACGAGGTACGGCTTTCCCTCCTGGCTCTTCAGGCGTGGGAGCTGTCGCCAGAGCCGCGGCCCTACCGGAAAAAGCTTCGCAGGCTGGCGCGGCGGCGCCACGTGGGCGCAGCTGACGCCAAGGCTGACGGCCGCTGGAAAGCCCGCACGCCACGGGCTGTGGGGCCACGCGAGTGGCTGCCAAAGAGCTTTCCAAGGAGGCACGGCTTTCCATCCTGGCTCTTCGGGCGTGGGAGCTGTCGCCAGAGCCGCGGCCCTACCCGAAAATGCTTCTCAGGCTGGCGCGGCGACGCCACGTGGGCGCCGGTGTCGCCGAGGCTGACGGCCTCCGGAAAGCTCGCAGCCCCACGGGCTGTGGGGCCATGCGAG
This sequence comes from Rissa tridactyla, assembly GCF_028500815.1. Taxonomy (NCBI): domain Eukaryota; kingdom Metazoa; phylum Chordata; class Aves; order Charadriiformes; family Laridae; genus Rissa; species Rissa tridactyla. Next base: position 49,840 of record NW_026529736.1, on the reverse strand, counting down.
CGGCTGCCAAAGAGCTTTCCAAGGAGGCACGGCTTTCCCTCCTGGCTCTTCGGGCGTGGGAGCTGTCAACAGGGCCGCGGCCCTACCCGAAAATGCTTCGCACGCTGGCGCAGCGGCACCACGTGGGCGCTGGTGTCGCCGAGGCTGACGGCCGCCGGAAAGCCCGCAGCCCCACGGGCTGTGGGGCCACGCGAGCGGCTGCCAAAGCGCTTCCCAAGGAGGCACGGCTTTCCCTCCTGGCTCTTCGGGCGTGGGAGCTGTCGCCAGAGCCGCGGCCCTACCGCAAAATGCTTCGCAGGCTGGCGCGGCGGCGCCACGTGGGAGCAGCTGTCGCCAGGCTGACGGCCGCCGGAAAGCCCGCAGCCCCACGGGCTGTGGGGCCACGCGAGCGGCTGCCAAAGAGCTTTCCAACGAGGCACGGCTTTCCCTCCTGGCTCTTCGGGCGTGGGAGCTGTCGCCAGAGACGCGGCCCTACCGGAAAATGCTTCCCAGGCTGGCGCGGCGGCGCCACGTGTGCACTTGTGTCGCCGAGGCTGACGGCCCGCCGGAAAGCCCGCAGCCCCACGGGCTGTGGGTCCACGCGAGCGGCTGCCAAAGAGCTTTCCAACGAGGTACGGCTTTCCCTCCTGGCTCTTCGGGCGTGGGAGCTGTCGCCAGAGCCGCGGCCCTACCGGAAAATGCTTCGCAGGCTGGCGCGGCGGCGCCACGTGGGCACTGGTGTCGCCGAGGCTGACGGCCGCCGGAAAGCCCGCAGCCCCACGGGCTGTGGGGCCACGCGAGCGGCTGCCAAAGAGCTTTCCAACGAGTCACGGCTTTCCCTCCTGGCTCTTCGGGCGTGGGAGCTGTCGCCAGAGCCGCGGCCCTACCGGAAAATGCTTCGAAGGCTGGTGCGGCGGCGCCACGTGGTCGCAGGTGTCGTCGAGGCTGACGGCCGCCGGAAAGCCCGCAGCCCCACGGGCTGTGGGGCCACGCGAGCGGCTGCCAAAGAGCTTTCCAAGGAGGCACGGCTTTCCCTCTGGCTCTTCGGGCGTGGGAGCTGTCGCCAGAGCCGCGGCCCTACCAGAAAATGCTTTGCGGGCTGGCGCCGGCAGCGACACGTGGGCACTTGTGTCGCCGAGGCTGACGGCCGCCGGAAAGCCCGCAGCCCCACGGGCTGTGGGGCCACGCGAGCGGCTGCCAAAGAGCTTTCCAAGGAGGCACGGCTTTCCTTCCTGGCTCTTCGGGCGTGGGAGCTGTCGCCAGAGCCGCGACCCTACCGGAAAATGCTTCGCAGGCTGGCGCGACGGCGCCCCGTGGTCGCAGGTGTCGCCGAGGCTGACGGCCGCGGGAAAGCCCGCAGCCCCACGGGCTGTGGGGCCACGCGAGCGGCTGCCAAAGAGCTTTCCAAGGAGGCACGGCTTTCCCTCCTGGCTCTTCGGGCGTGGGAGCTGTCGCCAGAGCCGCGGCCCATACCGGAAAATGCTTCGCACGCTGGCGCAGCGGCGCCACGTGGGCGCCGGTGTCGCCGAGGCTGACGGCCGCCGGAAAGGCCCGCAGCCCCACGGGCTGTGGGGCCACGCGAGCGGCTGCCAAAGAGCTTTCCAAGGACGCACGGCCTTCCCTCCTGGCTCTTCAGGCGTGGGAGCTGTCGCCAGAGCCGCGGCCCTACCGGAAAATGCTTCGCAGGCTGCGCGGCGGTGCCACGTGGGCGCCGGTGGCAACGAGGCTGACGGCCGCCGGAAAGCCCACAGCCCCACGGGCTGTGGGTCCACGTGAGCGGCTGCCAAAGAGCTTTCCAACGAGGCACGGCTTTCCCTCCTGGCTCTTCGGGCGTGGGAGCTGTCGCCAGAGCCGCAGCCCTACCGGAAAATGCTTCGCAGGGCTGGCGCGGCGGCGCCACGTGGGCGCCGGTGTCGCCGAGGCTGACGGCCTCCGGAAAGCCCGCAGCCCCACGGGCTGTGGGGCCATGCGAGCGGCTGCCAAAGAGCTTTCCAAGGAGGCACGGCTTTCCCTCCTGGCTCTTCGTGCGTGGGAGCTGTCAACAGGGGCCGCGGCCCTACCCGAAAATGCTTCGCACGCAGGCGCAGCGGCACCACGTGGGCGCCGTTGTCGCCGAGGCTGACGGCCGCCGGAAAGCCCGCAGCCCCACAGGCTGTGGGGCCACGCGAGCGGCTGCCAAAGAGCTTTCCAATAAGGCACGGCTTTCCCTCCTGGCTCTTCGTACGTGGGAGCTGTCGCCAGAGCCGCGGCCCTACCGGAAAATGCTTCGCAGGCTGGCGCGGCGGCGCCACATGTGCACTTGTGTCGCCGAGGCTGACGGCCGCCGGAAAGCCCGCAGCCCCACGGGCTGTGGGGCCACGCGAGCGGCTGCCAAAGAGCTTTCCAACGAGGTACGGCTTTCCCTCCTGGCTCTTCGGGCGTGGGAGCTGTCGCCAGAGCCGCGGCCGTACCGGAAAATGCTTTCGCGGGGGTTGGCAGGCTGGCGCGGCGGCGCCACGTGGGCGCCGGTGTCGCCGAGGCTGACGGCCGCCGGAAAGCCCGCAGCCCCACGGGCTGTGGGGCCACGCGAGCGGCTGCCAAAGAGCTTTCCAACGATGTACGGCTTTCCCTGCTGGCTCTTCGGGCGTGGGAGCTGTCGCCAGAGCCGCGGCCCTACCGGAAAATGCTTCGCAGGCTGGCGCGGCGGCGCCACATGGGCGCAGCTGTCACCAAGGCTGACGGCCGCCGGAAAGCCCGCAGCCCCACGGGCTGTGGGGCCACGCGAGCGGCTGCCAAAGAGCTTTCCAACGAGGTAGGGCTTTCCCTCCTGGCTCTTCGGGCGTGGGAGCTGTCGCCAGAGCCGCGGCCCTACCGGAAAATGCTTCGCAGGCTGGCGGGGGCGGCGCCACGTGTGCACTTGTGTCGCCGAGGCTGACGGCCGCCGGAAAGCCCGCAGCCCCACGGGCTGTGGGTCCACGCGAGCGGCTGCCAAAGAGCTTTCCAACGAGGTACGGCTTTCCCTCCTGGCTCTTCGGGCGTGGGAGCTGTCGCCAGAGCCGCGGCCCTACCGGAAAATGCTTCGCAGGCTGGCGCGGCGGCGCCACGTGGGAGCAGCTGTCGCCAAGGCTGACGGCCGCCGGAAAGCCCGCAGCCCCACGGGCTGTGGGGCAACGCGAGCGGCTGCCAAAGAGCTTTCCAACGAGTCACGGCTTTCCCTCCTGGCTCTTCGGGCGTGGGAGCTGTCGCCAGAGCCGCGGCCCCTACCGGAAAATGCTTCGAAGGCTGGTGCGGCGGCGCCACGTGGTCGCAGGTGTCGTCGAGGCTGACGGCCGCCGGAAGCCCGCAGCCCCACGGGCTGTGGGGCCCACGCGAGCGGCTGCCAAAGAGCTTTCCAAGGAGGCACGGCTTTCCCTCCTGGCTCTTCGGGCGTGGGAGCTGTCGCCAGAGCCGCGGCCCTACCGGAAAATGCTTCGCACGCTGGCGCGGCGGCGCCACGTGGGCGCCGGTGTCGCCGAGGCTGACGGCCGCCGGAAAGCCCGCAGCCCCACGGGCTGTGGGTCCACGCGAGCTTCTGCCAAAGAGCTTTCCAACGAGGTACGGCTTTCCCTCGTGGCTCTTCGGGCGTGGGAGCTGTCGCCAGAGCCGCGGCCCTACCCGAAAATGCTTCTCAGGCTGGCGCGGCGGCGCCACGTGGGCGCCGGTGTCGCCGAGGCTGACGGCCTCCGGAAAGCCCGCAGCCCCACGGGCTGTGGGGCCATGCAAGCGGCTGCCAAAGAGCTTTCCAAGGAGGCACGGCTTTCCCTCCTGGCTCTTCGGGCGTGGGAGCTGTCAACAGGGCCGCGGCCCTACCCGAAAATGCTTCGCACGCTGGCGCAGCGGCACCACGTGGGCGCCGTTGTCGCCGAGGCTGACGGCCGCCGGAAAGCCCGCAGCCCCACGGGCTGTGGGGCCACGCGAGCGGCTGCCAAAGCGCTTCCCAAGGAGGCACGGCTTTCCCTCCTGGCTCTTCGGGCGTGGGAGCTGTCGCCAGAGCCGCGGCCCTACCGCAAAATGCTTCGCAGGCTGGCGCGGCGGCGCCACGTGGGGCGCAGCTGTCGCCAAGGCTGACGGCCGCCGGAAAGCCCGCAGCGCCACGGGCTGTGGGGCCACGCGAGCGGCTGCCAAAGAGCTTTCCAACGAGGCACGGCTTTCCCTCTTGGCTCTTCGGGCGTGGGAGCTGTCGCCAGAGCCGCGGCCCTACCGGAAAATGCTTCGCACGCTGGCGCAGCGGCGCCACGTGGGCGCCGGTGTCGCCGAGGCTGACGGCCGCCGGAAAGCCCGCAGCCCCACGGGCTGTGGGGCCACGCGAGCGGCTGCCAAAGAGCTTTCCAACGATGTACGGCTTTCCCTCCTGGCTCTTCGGGCGTGGGAGCTGTCGCCAGAGCCGCGGCCCTACCGGAAAATGCTTCGCAGGCTGGCGCGGCGGCGCCACATGGGCGCAGCTGTCACCAAGGCTGACGGCCGCCGGAAAACCCGCAGCCCCACGGGCTGTGGGGCCACGCGAGCGGCTGCCAAAGAGCTTTCCAACGAGGTAGGGCTTTCCCTCCTGGCTCTTCGGGCGTGGGAGCTGTCGCCAGAGCCGCGGCCCTACCGGAAAATGCTTCACAGGCTGGCGCGGCGGCGCCACGTGGGAGCAGCTGTCGCCAAGGCTGACGGCCGCCGGAAAGCCCGCAGCCCCACGGGCTGTGGGGCCACGCGAGCGGCTGCCAAAGAGCTTTCCAAGGAGGCACGGCTTTCCCTCCTGGCTCTTCGGGCGTGGGAGCTGTCGCCAGAGACGCGGCCCTACCGGAAAATGCTTCCCAGGCTGGCGCGGCGGCGCCACGTGTGCACTTGTGTCGCCGAGGCTGACGGCCGCCGGAAGGCCCGCAGCCCCACGGGCTGTGGGTCCACGCGAGCGGCTGCCAAAGAGCTTTCCAACGAGGTACGGCTTTCCCTCCTGGCTCTTCGGGCGTGGGAGCTGTCGCCAGAGCCGCGGCCCTACCGGAAAATGCTTCGCAGGCTGGCGCGGCGGCGCCACGTGGGAGCAGCTGTCGCCAAGGCTGACGGCCGCCGGAAAGCCCGCAGCCCCACGGGCTGTGGGGCCACGCGAGCGGCTGCCAAAGAGCTTTCCAACGAGTCACGGCTTTCCCTCCTGGCTCTTCGGCGTGGGAGCTGTCGCCAGAGCCGCGGCCCTACCGGAAAATGCTTCGCAGGCTGGCGCGGCGGCGCCACGTGGGCGCCGGTGTCGCCGAGGCTGACGACCTCCGGAAAGCCCGCAGCCCCACGGGCTGTGGGGCCACGCGAGCGGCTGCCAAAGAGCTTTCCAAGGAGGCACGGCTTTCCCTCCTGGCTCTTCGGGCGTGGGAGCTGTCGCCAGAGCCGCGACCCTACCGGAAAATGCTTCGCAGGCTGGCGCGACGGCGCCCCGTGGTCGCAGGTGTCGCCGAGGCTGACGGCCGCGGGAAAGCCCGCAGCCCCACGGGCTGTGGGGCCACGCGAGCGGCTGCCAAAGAGCTTTCCAAGGAGGCACGGCTTTCCTTCCTGGCTCTTCGGGCGTGGGAGCTGTCGCCAGAGCCGCGACCCTACCGGAAAAATGCTTCGCAGGCTGGCGCGACGGCGCCCCGTGGTCGCAGATGTCGCCGAGGCTGACGGCCGCGGGAAAGCCCGCAGCCCCACGGGCTGTGGGGCCACGCGAGCGGCTGCCAAAGAGCTTTCCAAGGAGGCACGGCTTTCCCTCCTGGCTCTTCGGGCGTGGGAGCTGTCGCCAGAGCCGCGGCCCTACCGGAAGAAATGCTTCGCACGCTGGCGCAGCGGCGCCACGTGGGCGCCGGTGTCGCCGAGGCTGACGGCCGCCGGAAAGCCGCAGCCCCACGGGCTGTGGGGCCACGCGAGCGGCTGCCAAAGAGCTTTCCAAGGACGCACGGCCTTCCCTCCTGGCTCTTCAGGCGTGGGAGCTGTCGCCAGAGCCGCGGCCCTACCGGAAAATGCTTCGCAGGCTGGCGCGGCGGTGCCACGTGGGCGCCGGTGGCAACGAGGCTGACGGCCGCCGGAAAGCCCACAGCCCCACGGGCTGTGGGTCCACGTGAGCGGCTGCCAAAGAGCTTTCCAACGAGGCACGGCTTTCCCTCCTGGCTCTTCGGGCGTGGGAGCTGTCGCCAGAGCCGCAGCCCTACCGGAAAATGCTTCGCAGGCTGGCGCGGCGGCGCCACGTGGGCGCCGGTGTCGCCGAGGCTGACGGCCTCCGGAAAGCCCGCAGCCCCACGGGCTGTGGGGCCATGCGAGCGGCTGCCAAAGAGCTTTCCAAGGAGGCACGGCTTTCCCTCCTGGCTCTTCGTGCGTGGGAGCTGTCAACAGGGCCGCGGCCCTACCCGAAAATGCTTCGCACGCTGGCGCAGCGGCACCACGTGGGCGCCGTTGTCGCCGAGGCTGACGGCCGCCGGAAAGCCCGCAGCCCCACGGGCTGTGGGGCCACGCGAGCGGCTGCCAAAGAGCTTTCCAATAAGGCACGGCTTTCCCTCCTGGCTCTTCGGGCGTGGGAGCTGTCGCCAGAGCCGCGGCCCTACCGGAAAATGCTTCGCAGGCTGGCGCGGCGGCGCCACATGTGCACTTGTGTCGCCGAGGCTGACGGCCGCCGGAAAGCCCGCAGCCCCACGGGCTGTGGGGCCACGCGAGCGGCTGCCAAAGAGCTTTCCAACGAGGTACGGCTTTCCCTCCTGGCTCTTCGGGCGTGGGAGCTGTCGCCAGAGCCGCGGCCGTACCGGAAAATGCTTCGCAGGCTGGCGCGGCGGCGCCACGTGGGCGCCGGTGTCGCCGAGGCTGACGGCCGCCGAAAGCCCGCAGCCCCACGGGCTGTGGGGCCACGCGAGCGGCTGCCAAAGAGCTTTCCAACGATGTACGGCTTTCCCTGCTGGCTCTTCGGGCGTGGGAGCTGTCGCCAGAGCCGCGGCCCTACCGGAAAATGCTTCGCAGGCTGGCGCGGCGGCGCCACATGGGCGCAGCTGTCACCAAGGCTGACGGCCGCCGGAAAGCCCGCAGCCCCACGGGCTGTGGGGCCACGCGAGCGGCTGCCAAAGAGCTTTCCAACGAGGTAGGGCTTTCCCTCCTGGCTCTTCGGGCGTGGGAGCTGTCGCCAGAGCCGCGGCCCTACCGGAAAATGCTTCGCAGGCTGGCGCGGCGGCGCCACGTGGGAGCAGCTGTCGCCAAGGCTGACGGCCGCCGGAAAGCCCGCAGCCCCACGGGCTGTGGGGCCACGCGAGCGGCTGCCAAAGAGCTTTCCAAGGAGGCACGGCTTTCCCTCCTGGCTCTTCGGGCGTGGGAGCTGTCGCCAGAGCCGCGGCCCTACCGGAAAATGCTTCGAAGGCTGGTGCGGCGGCGCCACGTGGTCGCAGGTGTCGCCGAGGCTGACGGCCGCCGGAAAGCCCGCAGCCCCACGGGCTGTGGGGCCACGCGAGCGGCTGCCAAAGAGCTTTCCAAGGAGGCACGGCTTTCCCTCCTGGCTCTTCGGGCGTGGGAGCTGTCGCCAGAGACGCGGCCCTACCGGAAAATGCTTCCCAGGCTGGCGGGGCGGCGCCACGTGTGCACTTGTGTCGCCGAGGCTGACGGCCGCCGGAAAGCCCGCAGCCCCACGGGCTGTGGGTCCACGCGAGCGGCTGCCAAAGAGCTTTCCAACGAGGTACGGCTTTCCCTCCTGGCTCTTCGGGCGTGGGAGCTGTCGCCAGAGCCGCGGCCCTACCGGAAAATGCTTCGCAGGCTGGCGCGGCGGCGCCACGTGGGAGCAGCTGTCGCCAAGGCTGACGGCCGCCGGAAAGCCCGCAGCGCCACGGGCTGTGGGGCCACGCGAGCGGCTGCCAAAGAGCTTTCCAACGAGTCACGGCTTTCCCTCCTGGCTCTTCGGGCGTGGGAGCTGTCGCCAGAGCCGCGGCCCTACCGGAAAATGCTTCGAAGGCTGGTGCGGCGGCGCCACGTGGTCGCAGGTGTCGTCGAGGCTGACGTCCGCCGGAAAGCCCGCAGCCCCACGGGCTGTGGGGCCACGCGAGCGGCTGCCAAAGAGCTTTCCAAGGAGGCACGGCTTTCCCTCCTGGCTCTTCGGGCGTGGGAGCTGTCGCCAGAGCCGCGGCCCTACCGGAAAATGCTTCGCACGCTGGCGCGGCGGCGCCACGTGGGCGCCGGTGTCGCCGAGGGTGACGGCTGCCGGAAAGCCCGCAGCCCCACGGGCTGTGGGTCCACGCGAGCTTCTGCCAAAGAGCTTTCCAACGAGGTACGGCTTTCCCTCGTGGCTCTTCAGGCGTGGGAGCTGTCGCCAGAGCCGCGGCCCTACCGGAAAATGCTTCGCAGGCTGGCGCGGCGGCGCCACGTGGGCGCAGCTGTCGCCAAGGCTGACGGCCGCTGGAAAGCCCCGCACGCCACGGGCTGTGGGGCCACGCGAGTGGCTGCCAAAGAGCTTTCCAAGGAGGCACGGCTTTCCATCCTGGCTCTTCGGGCGTGGGAGCTGTCGCCAGAGCCGCGGCCCTACCCGAAAATGCTTCTCAGGCTGGCGCGGCGGCGCCACGTGGGCGCCGGTGTCGCCGAGGCTGACGGCCTCCGGAAAGCCCGCAGCCCCACGGGCTGTGGGGCCATGCAAGCGGCTGCCAAAGAGCTTTCCAAGGAGGCACGGCTTTCCCTCCTGGCTCTTCGGGCGTGGGAGCTGTCAACAGGGCCGCGGCCCTACCCGAAAATGCTTCGCACGCTGGCGCAGCGGCACCACGTGGGCGCCGTTGTCGCCGAGGCTGACGGCCGCCGGAAAGCCCGCAGCCCCACGGGCTGTGGGGCCACGCGAGCGGCTGCCAAAGCGCTTCCCAAGGAGGCACGGCTTTCCCTCCTGGCTCTTCGGGCGTGGGAGCTGTCGCCAGAGCCGCGGCCCTACCGCAAAATGCTTCGCAGGCTGGCGCGGCGGCGCCACGTGGGCGCAGCTGTCGCCAAGGCTGACGGCCGCCGGAAAGCCCGCAGCGCCACGGGCTGTGGGGCCACGCGAGCGGCTGCCAAAGAGCTTTCCAACGAGGCACGGCTTTCCCTCTTGGCTCTTCGGGCGTGGGAGCTGTCGCCAGAGCCGCGGCCCTACCGGAAAATGCTTCGCACGCTGGCGCAGCGGCGCCACGTGGGCGCCGGTGTCGCCGAGGCTGACGGCCGCCGGAAAGCCCGCAGCCCCACGGGCTGTGGGGCCACGCGAGCGGCTGCCAAAGAGCTTTCCAACGATGTACGGCTTTCCCTCCTGGCTCTTCGGGCGTGGGAGCTGTCGCCAGAGCCGCGGCCCTACCGGAAAATGCTTCGCAGGCTGGCGCGGCGGCGCCACATGGGCGCAGCTGTCACCAAGGCTGACGGCCGCCGGAAAGCCCGCAGCCCCACGGGCTGTGGGGCCACGCGAGCGGCTGCCAAAGAGCTTTCCAACGAGGTAGGGCTTTCCCTCCTGGCTCTTCGGGCGTGGGAGCTGTCGCCAGAGCCGCGGCCCCTACCGGAAAATGCTTCGCAGGCTGGCGCGGCGGCGCCACGTGGGAGCAGCTGTCGCCAAGGCTGACGGCCGCCGGAAAGCCCGCAGCCCCACGGGCTGTGGGACCACGCGAGCGGCTGCCAAAGAGCTTTCCAAGGAGGCACGGCTTTCCCTCCTGGCTCTTCGGGCGTGGGAGCTGTCGCCAGAGACGCGGCCCTACCGGAAAATGCTTCCCAGGCTGGCGCGGCGGCGCCACGTGTGCACTTGTGTCGCCGAGGCTGACGGCCGCCGAAAGCCCGCAGCCCCACGGGCTGTGGGTCCACGCGAGCGGCTGCCAAAGAGCTTTCCAACGAGGTACGGCTTTCCCTCCTGGCTCTTCGGGCGTGGGAGCTGTCGCCAGAGCCGCGGCCCTACCGGAAAATGCTTCGCAGGCTGGCGCGGCGGCGCCACGTGGGAGCAGCTGTCGCCAAGGCTGACGGCCGCCGGAAAGCCCGCAGCCCCACGGGCTGTGGGGCCACGCGAGCGGCTGCCAAAGAGCTTTCCAACGAGGCACGGCTTTCCCTCCTGGCTCTTCGGGCGTGGGAGCTGTCGCCAGAGCCGCGGCCCTACCGGAAAATGCTTCGAAGGCTGGTGCGGCGGCGCCACGTGGTCGCAGGTGTCGTCGAGGCTGACGGCCGCCGGAAAGCCCGCAGCCCCACGGGCTGTGGGGCCACGCGAGCGGCTGCCAAAGAGCTTTCCAAGGAGGCACGGCTTTCCCTCCTGGCTCTTCGGGCGTGGGAGCTGTCGCCAGAGCCGCGGCCCTACCAGAAAATGCTTTGCGGGCTGGCGCGGCAGCGACACGTGGGCACTTGTGTCGCCGAGGCTGACGGCCGCCGGAAAGCCCGCAGCCCCACGGGCTGTGGGGCCACGCGAGCGGCTGCCAAAGAGCTTTCCAAGGAGGCACGGCTTTCCTTCCTGGCTCTTCGGGCGTGGGAGCTGTCGCCAGAGCCGCGACCCTACCGGAAAATGCTTCGCAGGCTGGCGCGACGGCGCCCCGTGGTCGCAGGTGTCGCCGAGGCTGACGGCCGCGGGAAAGCCCGCAGCCCCACGGGCTGTGGGGCCACGCGAGCGGCAGCCAAAGAGCTTTCCAAGGAGGCACGGCTTTCCCTCCTGGCTCTTCGGGCGTGGGAGCTGTCGCCAGAGCCGCAGCCCTACCGGAAAATGCTTCGCACGCTGGCGCAGCGGCGCCACGTGGGCGCCGGTGTCGCCGAGGCTGACGGCCGCCGGAAAGCCCGCAGCCCCACGGGCTGTGGGGCCACGCGAGCGGCTGCCAAAGAGCTTTCCAAGGACGCACGGCCTTCCCTCCTGGCTCTTCAGGCGTGGGAGCTGTCGCCAGAGCCGCGGCCCTACCGGAAAATGCTTCGCAGGCTGGCGCGGCGGTGCCACGTGGGCGCCGGTGGCAACGAGGCTGACGGCCGCCGGGAAAGCCCGCAGCCCCACGGGCTGTGGGGCCATGCGAGCGGCTGCCAAAGAGCTTTCCAATAAGGCACGGCTTTCCCTCCTGGCTCTTCGGGCGTGGGAGCTGTCGCCAGAGCCGCGGCCCTACCGGAAAATGCTTCGCAGGCTGGCGCGGCGGCGCCATATGTGCACTTGTGTCGCCGAGGCTGACGGCCGCCGGAAAGCCCGCAGCCCCACGGGCTGTGGGGCCACGCGAGCGGCTGCCAAAGAGCTTTCCAACGATGTACGGCTTTCCCTGCTGGCTCTTCGGGCGTGGGAGCTGTCGCCAGAGCCGCGGCCCTACCGGAAAATGCTTCGCACGCTGGCGCGGCGGCGCCACGTGGGCGCCGGTGTCGCCGAGGCTGACGGCCGCCGGAAAGCCCGCAGCCCCACGGGCTGTGGGTCCACGCGAGCTTCTGCCAAAGAGCTTTCCAACGAGGTACGGCTTTCCCTCGTGGCTCTTCAGGCGTGGGAGCTGTCGCCAGAGCCGCGGCCCTACCGGAAAATGCTTCGCAGGCTGGCGCGGCGGCGCCACGTGGGCGCAGCTGTCGCCAAGGCTGACGGCCGCTGGAAAGCCCGCACGCCACGGGCTGTGGGGCCACGCGAGTGGCTGCCAAAGAGCTTTCCAAGGAGGCACGGCTTTCCATCCTGGCTCTTCGGGCGTGGGAGCTGTCGCCAGAGCCGCGGCCCTACCAGAAAATGCTTCTCAGGCTGGCGCGGCGGCGCCACGTGGGCGCCGGTGTCGCCGAGGCTGACGGCCTCCGGAAAGCCCGCAGCCCCACGGGCTGTGGGGCCATGCAAGCGGCTGCCAAAGAGCTTTCCAAGGAGGCACGGCTTTCCCTCCTGGCTCTTCGGGCGTGGGAGCTGTCAACAGGGCCGTGGCCCTACCCGAAAATGCTTCGCACGCTGGCGCAGCGGCACCACGTGGGCGCCGGTGTCGCCGAGGCTGACGGCCGCCGGAAAGCCCGCAGCCCCACGGGCTGTGGGGCCACGCGAGCGGCTGCCAAAGCGCTTCCCAAGGAGGCACGGCTTTCCCTCCTGGCTCTTCGGGCGTGGGAGCTGTCGCCAGAGCCGCGGCCCTACCGGAAAATGCTTCGCAGGCTGGCGCGGCGGCGCCACATGGGCGCAGCTGTCACCAAGGCTGACGGCCGCCGGAAAGCCCGCAGCCCCACGGGCTGTGGGGCCACGCGAGCGGCTGCCAAAGAGCTTTCCAACGAGGTAGGGCTTTCCCTCCTGGCTCTTCGGGCGTGGGAGCTGTCGCCAGAGCCGCGGCCCTACCGGAAAATGCTTCGCAGGCTGGCGCGGCGGCGCCACGTGGGAGCAGCTGTCGCCAAGGCTGACGGCCGCCGGAAAGCCCGCAGCCCCACGGGCTGTGGGGCCACGCGAGCGGCTGCCAAAGAGCTTTCCAAGGAGGCACGGCTTTCCCTCCTGGCTCTTCGGGCGTGGGAGCTGTCGCCAGAGACGCGGCCCTACCGGAAAATGCTTCCCAGGCTGGCGCGGCGGCGCCACGTGTGCACTTGTGTCGCCGAGGCTGACGGCCGCCGGAAAGCCCGCAGCCCCACGGGCTGTGGGTCCACGCGAGCGGCTGCCAAAGAGCTTTCCAACGAGGTACGGCTTTCCCTCCTGGCTCTTCGGGCGTGGGAGCTGTCGCCAGAGCCGCGGCCCTACCGGAAAATGCTTCGCAGGCTGGCGCGGCGGCGCCACGTGGGAGCAGCTGTCGCCAAGGCTGACGGCCGCCGGAAAGCCCGCAGCCCCACGGGCTGTGGGGCCACGCGAGCGGCTGCCAAAGAGCTTTCCAACGAGTCACGGCTTTCCCTCCTGGCTCTTCGGGCGTGGGAGCTGTCGCCAGAGCCGCGGCCCTACCGGAAAATGCTTCGAAGGCTGGTGCGGCGGCGCCACGTGGTCGCAGGTGTCGTCGAGGCTGACGGCCGCGGGAAAGACCGCAGCCCCACGGGCTGTGGGGCCACGCGAGCGGCTGCCAAAGAGCTTTCCAACGAGGCACGGCTTTCCCTCTTGGCTCTTCGGGCGTGGGAGCTGTCGCCAGAGACGCGGCCCTACCGGAAAATGCTTCGCACGCTGGCGCAGCGGCGCCACGTGGGCGCCGGTGTCGCCGAGGCTGACGGCCGCCGGAAAGCCCGCAGCCCCACGGGCTGTGGGGCCACGCGAGCAGCTGCCAAAGAGCTTTCCAACGATGTACGGCTTTCCCTCCTGGCTCTTCGGGCGTGGGAGCTGTCGCCAGAGCCGCGGCCCTACCGGAAAATGCTTCGCAGGCTGGCGCGGCGGCGCCACATGGGCGCAGCTGTCACCAAGGCTGACGGCCGCCGGAAAGCCCGCAGCCCCACGGGCTGTGGGGCCACGCGAGCGGCTGCCAAAGAGCTTTCCAACGAGGTAGGGCTTTCCCTCCTGGCTCTTCGGGCGTGGGAGCTGTCGCCAGAGCCGCGGCCCTACCGGAAAATGCTTCGCAGGCTGGCGCGGCGGCGCCACGTGGGAGCAGCTGTCGCCAAGGCTGACGGCCGCCGGAAAGCCCGCAGCCCCACGGGCTGTGGGGCCACGCGAGCGGCTGCCAAAGAGCTTTCCAAGGAGGCACGGCTTTCCCTCCTGGCTCTTCGGGCGTGGGAGCTGTCGCCAGAGACGCGGCCCTACCGGAAAATGCTTCCCAGGCTGGCGCGGCGGCGCCACGTGTGCACTTGTGTCGCCGAGGCTGACGGCCGCCGGAAAGCCCGCAGCCCCACGGGCTGTGGGTCCACGCGAGCGGCTGCCAAAGAGCTTTCCAACGAGGCACGGCTTTCCCTCCTGGCTCTTCGGGCGTGGGAGCTGTCGCCAGAGCCGCGGCCCTACCGGAAAATGCTTCGCAGGCTGGCGCGGCGGCGCCACGTGGGAGCAGCTGTCGCCAAGGCTGACGGCCGCCGGAAAGCCCGCAGCCCCACGGGCTGTGGGGCCACGCGAGCGGCTGCCAAAGAGCTTTCCAACGAGTCACGGCTTTCCCTCCTGGCTCTTCGGGCGTGGGAGCTGTCGCCAGAGCAGCGGCCCTACCGGAAAATGCTTCGAAGGCTGGTGCGGCGGCGCCACGTGGTCGCAGGTGTCGTCGAGGCTGACGGCCGCCGGAAAGCCCGCAGCCCCACGGGCTGTGGGGCCACGCGAGCGGCTGCCAAAGAGCTTTCCAAGGAGGCACGGCTTTCCCTCCTGGCTCTTCGGGCGTGGGAGCTGTCGCCAGAGCCGCGGCCCTACCAGAAAATGCTTTGCGGGCTGGCGCGGCAGCGACACGTGGGCACTTGTGTCGCCGAGGCTGACGGCCGCCGGAAAGCCCGCAGCCCCACGGGCTGTGGGGCCACGCGAGCGGCTGCCAAAGAGCTTTCCAAGGAGGCACGGCTTTCCTTCCTGGCTCTTCGGGCGTGGGAGCTGTCGCCAGAGCCGCGACCCTACCGGAAAATGCTTCGCAGGCTGGTGCGACGGCGCCACGTGGGCGCAGCTGTCGCCAAGGCTGACGGCCGCGGGAAAGCCCGCAGCGCCACGGGCTGTGGGGCCACGCGAGCGGCTGCCAAAGAGCTTTCCAACGAGGCACGGCTTTCCCTCCTGGCTCTTCGGGCGTGGGGAGCTGTCGCCAGAGCCGCGGCCCTACCGGAAAATGCTTCGCACGCTGGCGCAGCGGCGCCACGTGGGCGCCGGTGTCGCCGAGGCTGACGGCCGCCGGAAAGCCCGCAGCCCCACGGGCTGTGGGGCCACGCGAGCGGCTGCCAAAGAGCTTTCCAACGATGTACGGCTTTCCCTCCTGGCTCTTCGGGCGTGGGAGCTGTCGCCAGAGCCGCGGCCCTACCGGAAAATGCTTCGCAGGCTGGCGCGGCGGCGCCACATGGGCGCAGCTGTCACCAAGGCTGACGGCCGCCGGAAAGCCCGCAGCCCCACGGGCTGTGGGGCCACGCGAGCGGCTGCCAAAGAGCTTTCCAACGAGGTAGGGCTTTCCCTCCTGGCTCTTCGGGCGTGGGAGCTGTCGCCAGAGCCGCGGCCCTACCGGAAAATGCTTCGCAGGCTGGCGCGGCGGCGCCACGTGGGCGCCGGTGTCGCCGAGGCTGACGGCCTCCGGAAAGCCCGCAGCCCCACGGGCTGTGGGGCCACGCGAGCGGCTGCCAAAGAGCTTTCCAAGGAGGCACGGCTTTCCCTCCTGGCTCTTCGGGCGTGGGAGCTGTCGCCAGAGCCGCGACCCTACCGGAAAATGCTTCGCAGGCTGGGCGCGACGGCGCCCCGTGGTCGCAGGTGTCGCCGAGGCTGACGGCCGCGGGAAAGCCCGCAGCCCCACGGGCTGTGGGGCCACGCGAGCGGCTGCCAAAGAGCTTTCCAAGGAGGCACGGCTTTCCCTCCTGGCTCTTCGGGCGTGGGAGCTGTCGCCAGAGCCGCGACCCTACCGGAAAATGCTTCGCAGGCTGGCGCGACGGCGCCCCGTGGTCGCAGGTGTCGCCGAGGCTGACGGCCGCGGGAAAGCCCGCAGCCCCACGGGCTGTGGGGCCACGCGAGCGGCTGCCAAAGAGCTTTCCAAGGAGGCACGGCTTTCCCTCCTGGCTCTTCGGGCGTGGGAGCTGTCGCCAGAGCCGCGGCCCTACCGGAAAATGCTTCGCACGCTGGCGCAGCGGCGCCACGTGGGCGCCGGTGTCGCCGAGGCTGACGGCCGCCGGAAAGCCCGCAGCCCCACGGGCTGTGGGGCCACGCGAGCGGCTGCCAAAGAGCTTTCCAAGGACGCACGGCCTTCCCTCCTGGCTCTTCGTACGTGGGAGCTGTCGCCAGAGCCGCGGCCCTACCGGAAAATGCTTCGCAGGCTGGCGCGGCGGTGCCACGTGGGCGCCGGTGGCAACGAGGCTGACGGCCGCCGGAAAGCCCACAGCCCCACGGGCTGTGGGGCCACGCGAGCGGCTGCCAAAGAGCTTTCCAACGAGGCACGGCTTTCCCTCCTGGCTCTTCGGGCGTGGGAGCTGTCGCCAGAGCCGCAGCCCTACCGGAAAATGCTTCGCAGGCTTGCGCGGCGGCGCCACGTGGGCGCCGGTGTCGCCGAGGCTGACGGCCTCCGGAAAGCCCGCAGCCCCACGGGCTGTGGGGCCATGCGAGCGGCTGCCAAAGAGCTTTCCAAGGAGGCACGGCTTTCCCTCCTGGCTCTTCGTGCGTGGGAGCTGTCAACAGGGCCGCGGCCCTACCCGAAAATGCTTCGCACGCTGGCGCAGCGGCACCACGTGGGCGCCGTTGTCGCCGAGGCTGACGGCCGCCGGAAAGCCCGCAGCCCCACGGGCTGTGGGGCCACGCGAGCGGCTGCCAAAGAGCTTTCCAATAAGGCACGGCTTTCCCTCCTGGCTCTTCGGGCGTGGGAGCTGTCGCCAGAGCCGCGGCCCTACCGGAAAATGCTTCGCAGGCTGGCGCGGCGGCGCCACATGTGCACTTGTGTCGCCGAGGCTGACGGCCGCCGGAAAGCCCGCAGCCCCACGGGCTGTGGGGCCACGCGAGCGGCTGCCAAAGAGCTTTCCAACGAGGTACGGCTTTCCCTCCTGGCTCTTCGGGCGTGGGAGCTGTCACCAGAGCCGCGGCCGTACCGGAAAATGCTTCGCAGGCTGGCGCGGCGGCGCCACGTGGGCGCCGGTGTCGCCGAGGCTGACGGCCGCCGGAAAGCCCGCAGCCCCACGGGCTGTGGGGCCACGCGAGCGGCTGCCAAAGAGCTTTCCAACGATGTACGGCTTTCCCTGCTGGCTCTTCGGGCGTGGGAGCTGTCGCCAGAGCCGCGGCCCTACCGGAAAATGCTTCGCAGGCTGGCGCGGCGGCGCCACATGGGCGCAGCTGTCACCAAGGCTGACGGCCGCCGGAAAGCCCGCAGCCCCACGGGCTGTGGGGCCACGCGAGCGGCTGCCAAAGAGCTTTCCAACGAGGTAGGGCTTTCCCTCCTGGCTCTTCGGGCGTGGGAGCTGTCGCCAGAGCCGCGGCCCTACCGGAAAATGCTTCGCAGGCTGGCGCGGCGGCGCCACGTGGGAGCAGCTGTCGCCAAGGCTGACGGCCGCCGGAAAGCCCGCAGCCCCACGGGCTGTGGGGCCACGCGAGCGGCTGCCAAAGAGCTTTCCAACGAGGCACGGCTTTCCCTCCTGGCTCTTCGGGCGTGGGAGCTGTCGCCAGAGCCGCGGCCCTACCGGAAAATGCTTCGAAGGCTGGTGCGGCGGCGCCACGTGGTCGCAGGTGTCGCCGAGGCTGACGGCCGCCGGAAAGCCCGCAGCCCCACGGGCTGTGGGGCCACGCGAGCGGCTGCCAAAGAGCTTTCCAAGGAGGCACGGCTTTCCCTCCTGGCTCTTCGGGCGTGGGAGCTGTCGCCAGAGACGCGGCCCTACCGGAAAATGCTTCCCAGGCTGGCGGGGCGGCGCCACGTGTGCACTTGTGTCGCCGAGGCTGACGGCCGCCGGAAAGCCCGCAGCCCCACGGGCTGTGGGTCCACGCGAGCGGCTGCCAAAGAGCTTTCCAACGAGGTACGGCTTTCCCTCCTGGCTCTTCGGGCGTGGGAGCTGTCGCCAGAGCCGCGGCCCTACCGGAAAATGCTTCGCAGGCTGGCGCGGCGGCGCCACGTGGGAGCAGCTGTCGCCAAGGCTGACGGCCGCCGGAAAGCCCGCAGCCCCACGGGCTGTGGGGCCACGCGAGCGGCTGCCAAAGAGCTTTCCAACGAGTCACGGCTTTCCCTCCTGGCTCTTCGGGCGTGGGAGCTGTCGCCAGAGCCGCGGCCCTACCGGAAAATGCTTCGAAGGCTGGTGCGGCGGCGCCACGTGGTCGCAGGTGTCGTCGAGGCTGACGGCCGCCGGAAAGCCCGCAGCCCCACGGGCTGTGGGGCCACGCGAGCGGCTGCCAAAGAGCTTTCCAAGGAGGCACGGCTTTCCCTCCTGGCTCTTCGGGCGTGGGAGCTGTCGCCAGAGCCGCGGCCCTACCGGAAAATGCTTCGCACGCTGGCGCGGCGGCGCCACGTGGGCGCCGGTGTCGCCGAGGCTGACGGCCGCCGGAAAGCCCGCAGCCCCACGGGCTGTGGGTCCACGCGAGCTTCTGCCAAAGAGCTTTCCAACGAGGTACGGCTTTCCCTCGTGGCTCTTCAGGCGTGGGAGCTGTCGCCAGAGCCGCGGCCCTACCGGAAAATGCTTCGCAGGCTGGCGCGGCGGCGCCACGTGGGCGCAGCTGTCGCCAAGGCTGACGGCCGCTGGAAAGCCCGCACGCCACGGGCTGTGGGGCCACGCGAGTGGCTGCCAAAGAGCTTTCCAAGGAGGCACGGCTTTCCATCCTGGCTCTTCGGGCGTGGGAGCTGTCGCCAGAGCCGCGGCCCTACCCGAAAATGCTTCTCAGGCTGGCGCGGCGGCGCCACGTGGGCGCCGGTGTCGCCGAGGCTGACGGCCTCCGGAAAGCCCGCAGCCCCACGGGCTGTGGGGCCATGCAAGCGGCTGCCAAAGAGCTTTCCAAGGAGGCACGGCTTTCCCTCCTGGCTCTTCGGGCGTGGGAGCTGTCAACAGGGCCGCGGCCCTACCCGAAAATGCTTCGCACGCTGGCGCAGCGGCACCACGTGGGCGCCGTTGTCGCCGAGGCTGACGGCCGCCGGAAAGCCCGCAGCCCCACGGGCTGTGGGGCCACGCGAGCGGCTGCCAAAGCGCTTCCCAAGGAGGCACGGCTTTCCCTCCTGGCTCTTCGGGCGTGGGAGCTGTCGCCAGAGCCGCGGCCCTACCGCAAAATGCTTCGCAGGCTGGCGCGGCGGCGCCACGTGGGCGCAGCTGTCGCCAAGGCTGACGGCCGCCGGAAAGCCCGCAGCGCCACGGGCTGTGGGGCCACGCGAGCGGCTGCCAAAGAGCTTTCCAACGAGGCACGGCTTTCCCTCTTGGCTCTTCGGGCGTGGGAGCTGTCGCCAGAGCCGCGGCCCTACCGGAAAATGCTTCGCACGCTGGCGCAGCGGCGCCACGTGGGCGCCGGTGTCGCCGAGGCTGACGGCCGCCGGAAAGCCCGCAGCCCCACGGGCTGTGGGGCCACGCGAGCGGCTGCCAAAGAGCTTTCCAACGATGTACGGCTTTCCCTCCTGGCTCTTCGGGCGTGGGAGCTGTCGCCAGAGCCGCGGCCCTACCGGAAAATGCTTCGCAGGCTGGCGCGGCGGCGCCACGTGGGCGCCGGTGTCGCCGAGGCTGACGGCCTCCGGAAAGCCCGCAGCCCCACGGGCTGTGGGGCCACGCGAGCGGCTGCCAAAGAGCTTTCCAAGGAGGCACGGCTTTCCCTCCTGGCTCTTCGGGCGTGGCAGCTGTCGCCAGAGCCGCGACCCTACCGGAAAATGCTTCGCAGGCTGGCGCGACGGCGCCCCGTGGTCGCAGGTGTCGCCGAGGCTGACGGCCGCGGGAAAGCCCGCAGCCCCACGGGCTGTGGGGCCACGCGAGCGGCTGCCAAAGAGCTTTCCAAGGAGGCACGGCTTTCCTTCCTGGCTCTTCGGGCGTGGGAGCTGTCGCCAGAGCCGCGACCCTACCGGAAAATGCTTCGCAGGCTGGCGCGACGGCGCCCCGTGGTCGCAGGTGTCGCCGAGGCTGACGGCCGCGGGAAAGCCCGCAGCCCCACGGGCTGTGGGGCCACGCGAGCGGCTGCCAAAGAGCTTTCCAAGGAGGCACGGCTTTCCCTCCTGGCTCTTCGGGCGTGGGAGCTGTCGCCAGAGCCGCGGCCCTACCGGAAAATGCTTCGCACGCTGGCGCGGCGGCGCCACGTGGGCGCCGGTGTTGCCGAGGCTGACGGCCGCCGGAAAGCCCGCAGCCCCACGGGCTGTGGGGCCACGCGAGCGGCTGCCAAAGAGCTTTCCAAGGACGCACGGCCTTCCCTCCTGGCTCTTCAGGCGTGGGAGCTGTCGCCAGAGCCGCGGCCCTACCGGAAAATGCTTCGCAGGCTGGCGCGGCGGTGCCACGTGGGCGCCGGTGGCAACGAGGCTGACGGCCGCCGGAAAGCCCACAGCCCCACGGGCTGTGGGTCCACGTGAGCGGCTGCCAAAGAGCTTTCCAACGAGGCACGGCTTTCCCTCCTGGCTCTTCGGGCGTGGGAGCTGTCGCCAGAGCCGCAGCCCTACCGGAAAATGCTTCGCAGGCTGGCGCGGCGGCGCCACGTGGGCGCCGGTGTCGCCGAGGCTGACGGCCTCCGGAAAGCCCGCAGCCCCACGGGCTGTGGGGCCATGCGAGCGGCTGCCAAAGAGCTTTCCAAGGAGGCACGGCTTTCCCTCCTGGCTCTTCGTGCGTGGGAGCTGTCAACAGGGCCGCGGCCCTACCCGAAAATGCTTCGCACGCTGGCGCAGCGGCACCACGTGGGCGCCGTTGTCGCCGAGGCTGACGGCCGCCGGAAAGCCCGCAGCCCCACGGGCTGTGGGGCCACGCGAGCGGCTGCCAAAGAGCTTTCCAATAAGGCACGGCTTTCCCTCCTGGCTCTTCGGGCGTGGGAGCTGTCGCCAGAGCCGCGGCCCTACCGGAAAATGCTTCGCAGGCTGGCGCGGCGGCGCCACATGTGCACTTGTGTCGCCGAGGCTGACGGCCGCCGGAAAGCCCGCAGCCCCACGGGCTGTGGGGCCACGCGAGCGGCTGCCAAAGAGCTTTCCAACGAGGTACGGCTTTCCCTCCTGGCTCTTCGGGCGTGGGAGCTGTCGCCAGAGCCGCGGCCGTACCGGAAAATGCTTCGCAGGCTGGCGCGGCGGCGCCACGTGGGCGCCGGTGTCGCCGAGGCTGACGGCCGCCGGAAAGCCCGCAGCCCCACGGGCTGTGGGGCCACGCGAGCGGCTGCCAAAGAGCTTTCCAACGATGTACGGCTTTCCCTGCTGGCTCTTCGGGCGTGGGAGCTGTCGCCAGAGCCGCGGCCCTACCGGAAAATGCTTCGCAGGCTGGCGCGGCGGCGCCACATGGGCGCAGCTGTCACCAAGGCTGACGGCCGCCGGAAAGCCCGCAGCCCCACGGGCTGTGGGGCCACGCGAGCGGCTGCCAAAGAGCTTTCCAACGAGGTAGGGCTTTCCCTCCTGGCTCTTCGGGCGTGGGAGCTGTCGCCAGAGCCGCGGCCCTACCGGAAAATGCTTCGCAGGCTGGCGCGGGGGCGCCACGTGGGAGCAGCTGTCGCCAAGGCTGACGGCCGCCGGAAAGCCCGCAGCCCCACGGGCTGTGGGGCCACGCGAGCGGCTGCCAAAGAGCTTTCCAACGAGGCACGGCTTTCCCTCCTGGCTCTTCGGGCGTGGGAGCTGTCGCCAGAGCCGCGGCCCTACCGGAAAATGCTTCGAAGGCTGGTGCGGCGGCGCCACGTGGTCGCAGGTGTCGCCGAGGCTGACGGCCGCCGGAAAGCCCGCAGCCCCACGGGCTGTGGGGCCACGCGAGCGGCTGCCAAAGAGCTTTCCAAGGAGGCACGGCTTTCCCTCCTGGCTCTTCGGGCGTGGGAGCTGTCGCCAGAGACGCGGCCCTACCGGAAAATGCTTCCCAGGCTGGCGGGGCGGCGCCACGTGTGCACTTGTGTCGCCGAGGCTGACGGCCGCCGGAAAGCCCGCAGCCCCACGGGCTGTGGGTCCACGCGAGCGGCTGCCAAAGAGCTTTCCAACGAGGTACGGCTTTCCCTCCTGGCTCTTCGGGCGTGGGAGCTGTCGCCAGAGCCGCGGCCCTACCGGAAAATGCTTCGCAGGCTGGCGCGGCGGCGCCACGTGGGAGCAGCTGTCGCCAAGGCTGACGGCCGCCGGAAAGCCCGCAGCCCCACGGGCTGTGGGGCCACGCGAGCAGCTGCCAAAGAGCTTTCCAAGGAGGCACGGCTTTCCCTCCTGGCTCTTCGGGCGTGGGAGCTGTCGCCAGAGCCGCGGCCCTACCGGAAAATGCTTCGCACGCTGGCGCGGCGGCGCCACGTGGGCGCCGGTGTCGCCGAGGCTGACGGCCGCCGGAAAGCCCGCAGCCCCACGGGCTGTGGGGCCACGCGAGCTTCTGCCAAAGAGCTTTCCAACGAGGTACGGCTTTCCCTCGTGGCTCTTCAGGCGTGGGAGCTGTCGCCAGAGCCGCGGCCCTACCGGAAAATGCTTCGCAGGCTGGCGCGGCGGCGCCACGTGGGCGCAGCTGTCGCCAAGGCTGACGGCCGCTGGAAAGCCCGCACGCCACGGGCTGTGGGGCCACGCGAGTGGCTGCCAAAGAGCTTTCCAAGGAGGCACGGCTTTCCATCCTGGCTCTTCGGGCGTGGGAGCTGTCGCCAGAGCCGCGGCCCTACCCGAAAATGCTTCTCAGGCTGGCGCGGCGGCGCCACGTGGGCGCCGGTGTCGCCGAGGCTGACGGCCTCCGGAAAGCCCGCAGCCCCACGGGCTGTGGGGCCATGCAAGCGGCTGCCAAAGAGCTTTCCAAGGAGGCACGGCTTTCCCTCCTGGCTCTTCGGGCGTGGGAGCTGTCAACAGGGCCGCGGCCCTACCCGAAAATGCTTCGCACGCTGGCGCAGCGGCACCACGTGGGCGCCGTTGTCGCCGAGGCTGACGGCCGCCGGAAAGCCCGCAGCCCCACGGGCTGTGGGGCCACGCGAGCGGCTGCCAAAGCGCTTCCCAAGGAGGCACGGCTTTCCCTCCTGGCTCTTCGGGCGTGGGAGCTGTCGCCAGAGCCGCGGCCCTACCGCAAAATGCTTCGCAGGCTGGCGCGGCGGCGCCACGTGGGCGCAGCTGTCGCCAAGGCTGACGGCCGCCGGAAAGCCCGCAGCGCCACGGGCTGTGGGGCCACGCGAGCGGCTGCCAAAGAGCTTTCCAACGAGGCACGGCTTTCCCTCTTGGCTCTTCGGGCGTGGGAGCTGTCGCCAGAGCCGCGGCCCTACCGGAAAATGCTTCGCACGCTGGCGCAGCGGCGCCACGTGGGCGCCGGTGTCGCCGAGGCTGACGGCCGCCAGAAAGCCCGCAGCCCCACGGGCTGTGGGGCCACGCGAGCGGCTGCCAAAGAGCTTTCCAACGATGTACGGCTTTCCCTCCTGGCTCTTCGGGCGTGGGAGCTGTCGCCAGAGCCGCGGCCCTACCGGAAAATGCTTCGCAGGCTGGCGCGGCGGCGCCACATGGGCGCAGCTGTCACCAAGGCTGACGGCCGCCGGAAAGCCCGCAGCCCCACGGGCTGTGGGGCCACGCGAGCGGCTGCCAAAGAGCTTTCCAACGAGGTAGGGCTTTCCCTCCTGGCTCTTCGGGCGTGGGAGCTGTCGCCAGAGCCGCGGCCCTACCGGAAAATGCTTCGCAGGCTGGCGCGGCGGCGCCACGTGGGAGCAGCTGTCGCCAAGGCTGACGGCCGCCGGAAAGCCCGCAGCCCCACGGGCTGTGGGGCCACGCGAGCGGCTGCCAAAGAGCTTTCCAAGGAGGCACGGCTTTCCCTCCTGGCTCTTCGGGCGTGGGAGCTGTCGCCAGAGACGCGGCCCTACCGGAAAATGCTTCCCAGGCTGGCGCGGCGGCGCCACGTGTGCACTTGTGTCGCCGAGGCTGACGGCCGCCGGAAAGCCCGCAGCCCCACGGGCTGTGGGTCCACGCGAGCGGCTGCCAAAGAGCTTTCCAACGAGGTACGGCTTTCCCTCCTGGCTCTTCGGGCGTGGGAGCTGTCGCCAGAGCCGCGGCCCTACCGGAAAATGCTTCGCAGGCTGGCGCGGCGGCGCCACGTGGGAGCAGCTGTCGCCAAGGCTGACGGCCGCCGGAAAGCCCGCAGCCCCACGGGCTGTGGGGCCACGCGAGCGGCTGCCAAAGAGCTTTCCAACGAGTCACGGCTTTCCCTCCTGGCTCTTCGGGCGTGGGAGCTGTCGCCAGAGCCGCGGCCCTACCGGAAAATGCTTCGAAGGCTGGTGCGGCGGCGCCACGTGGTCGCAGGTGTCGTCGAGGCTGACGGCCGCCGGAAAGCCCGCAGCCCCACGGGCTGTGGGGCCACGTGAGCGGCTGCCAAAGAGCTTTCCAACGAGGCATGGCTTTCCCTCCTGGCTCTTCGGGCGTGGGAGCTGTCGCCAGAGCCGCGGCCCTACCAGAAAATGCTTTGCGGGCTGGCGCGGCAGCGACACGTGGGCACTTGTGTCGCCGAGGCTGACGGCCGCCGGAAAGCCCGCAGCCCCACGGGCTGTGGGGCCACGCGAGCGGCTGCCAAAGAGCTTTCCAAGGAGGCACGGCTTTCCTTCCTGGCTCTTCGGGCGTGGGAGCTGTCGCCAGAGCCGCGACCCTACCGGAAAATGCTTCGCAGGCTGGCGCGACGGCGCCCCGTGGTCGCAGGTGTCGCCGAGGCTGACGGCCGCGGGAAAGCCCGCAGCCCCACGGGCTGTGGGGCCACGCGAGCGGCAGCCAAAGAGCTTTCCAAGGAGGCATGGCTTTCCCTCCTGGCTCTTCGGGCGTGGGAGCTGTCGCCAGAGCCGCGGCCCTACCGGAAAATGCTTCGCACGCTGGCGCGGCGGCGCCACGTGGGCGCCGGTGTCGCCGAGGCTGACGGCCGCCGGAAAGCCCGCAGCCCCACGGGCTGTGGGGCCACGCGAGCGGCTGCCAAAGAGCTTTCCAAGGACGCACGGCCTTCCCTCCTGGCTCTTCAGGCGTGGGAGCTGTCGCCAGAGCCGCAGCCCTACCGGAAAATGCTTCGCAGGCTGGCGCGGCGGCGCCACGTGGGCGCCGGTGTCGCCGAGGCTGACGGCCTCCGGAAAGCCCGCAGCCCCACGGGCTGTGGGGCCATGCGAGCGGCTGCCAAAGAGCTTTCCAAGGAGGCACGGCTTTCCCTCCTGGCTCTTCGTGCGTGGGAGCTGTCAACAGGGCCGCGGCCCTACCCGAAAATGCTTCGCACGCTGGCGCAGCGGCACCACGTGGGCGCCGTTGTCGCCGAGGCTGACGGCCGCCGGAAAGCCCGCAGCCCCACGGGCTGTGGGGCCACGCGAGCGGCTGCCAAAGAGCTTTCCAATAAGGCACGGCTTTCCCTCCTGGCTCTTCGGGCGTGGGAGCTGTCGCCAGAGCCGCGGCCCTACCGGAAAATGCTTCGCAGGCTGGCGCGGCGGCGCCACATGTGCACTTGTGTCGCCGAGGCTGACGGCCGCCGGAAAGCCCGCAGCCCCACGGGCTGTGGGGCCACGCCAGCGGCTGCCAAAGAGCTTTCCAACGAGGTACGGCTTTCCCTCCTGGCTCTTCGGGCGTGGGAGCTGTCGCCAGAGCCGCGGCCGTACCGGAAAATGCTTCGCAGGCTGGCGCGGCGGCGCCACGTGGGCGCCGGTGTCGCCGAGGCTGACGGCCGCCGGAAAGCCCGCAGCCCCACGGGCTGTGGGGCCACGCGAGCGGCTGCCAAAGAGCTTTCCAACGATGTACGGCTTTCCCTGCTGGCTCTTCGGGCGTGGGAGCTGTCGCCAGAGCCGCGGCCCTACCGGAAAATGCTTCGCAGGCTGGCGCGGCGGCGCCACATGGGCGCAGCTGTCACCAAGGCTGACGGCCGCCGGAAAGCCCGCAGCCCCACGGGCTGTGGGGCCACGCGAGCGGCTGCCAAAGCGCTTCCCAAGGAGGCACGGCTTTCCCTCCTGGCTCTTCGGGCGTGGGAGCTGTCGCCAGAGCCGCGGCCCTACCGCAAAATGCTTCGCAGGCTGGCGCGGCGGCGCCACGTGGGCGCAGCTGTCGCCAAGGCTGACGGCCGCCGGAAAGCCCGCAGCGCCACGGGCTGTGGGGCCACGCGAGCGGCTGCCAAAGAGCTTTCCAACGAGGCACGGCTTTCCCTCTTGGCTCTTCGGGCGTGGGAGCTGTCGCCAGAGCCGCGGCCCTACCGGAAAATGCTTCGCACGCTGGCGCAGCGGCGCCACGTGGGCGCCGGTGTCGCCGAGGCTGACGGCCGCCGGAAAGCCCGCAGCCCCACGGGCTGTGGGGCCACGCGAGCGGCTGCCAAAGAGCTTTCCAACGATGTACGGCTTTCCCTCCTGGCTCTTCGGGCGTGGGAGCTGTCGCCAGAGCCGCGGCCCTACCGGAAAATGCTTCGCAGGCTGGCGCGGCGGCGCCACATGGGCGCAGCTGTCACCAAGGCTGACGGCCGCCGGAAAGCCCGCAGCCCCACGGGCTGTGGGGCCACGCGAGCGGCTGCCAAAGAGCTTTCCAACGAGGTAGGGCTTTCCCTCCTGGCTCTTCGGGCGTGGGAGCTGTCGCCAGAGCCGCGGCCCTACCGGAAAATGCTTCGCAGGCTGGCGCGGCGGCGCCACGTGGGAGCAGCTGTCGCCAAGGCTGACGGCCGCCGGAAAGCCCGCAGCCCCACGGGCTGTGGGTCCACGC
Organism: Rissa tridactyla; assembly: GCF_028500815.1. Classification (NCBI taxonomy): domain Eukaryota; kingdom Metazoa; phylum Chordata; class Aves; order Charadriiformes; family Laridae; genus Rissa; species Rissa tridactyla. Next base: position 23,696 of record NW_026529736.1, on the reverse strand, counting down.
GAGCGGCTGCCAAAGAGCTTTCCAACGAGGCACGGCTTTCCCTCCTGGCTCTTCGGGCGTGGGAGCTGTCGCCAGAGACGCGGCCCTACCGGAAAATGCTTCCCAGGCTGGCGCGGCGGCGCCACGTGTGCACTTGTGTCGCCGAGGCTGACGGCCGCCGGAAAGCCCGCAGCCCCACGGGCTGTGGGTCCACGCGAGCGGCTGCCAAAGAGCTTTCCAACGAGGTACGGCTTTCCCTCCTGGCTCTTCGGGCGTGGGAGCTGTCGCCAGAGCCGCGGCCCTACCGGAAAATGCTTCGCAGGCTGGCGCGGCGGCGCCACGTGGGAGCAGCTGTCGCCAAGGCTGACGGCCGCCGGAAAGCCCGCAGCCCCACGGGCTGTGGGGCCACGCGAGCGGCTGCCAAAGAGCTTTCCAACGAGTCACGGCTTTCCCTCCTGGCTCTTCGGTCGTGGGAGCTGTCGCCAGAGCCGCGGCCCTACCGGAAAATGCTTCGAAGGCTGGTGCGGCGGCGCCACGTGGTCGCAGGTGTCGTCGAGGCTGACGGCCGCCGGAAAGCCCGCAGCCCCACGGGCTGTGGGGCCACGCGAGCGGCTGCCAAAGAGCTTTCCAAGGAGGCACGGCTTTCCCTCCTGGCTCTTCGGGCGTGGGAGCTGTCGCCAGAGCCGCGGCCCTACCAGAAAATGCTTTGCGGGCTGGCGCGGCAGCGACACGTGGGCACTTGTGTCGCCAAGGCTGACGGCCGCCGGAAAGCCCGCAGCCCCACGGGCTGTGGGGCCACGCGAGCGGCTGCCAAAGAGCTTTCCAAGGAGGCACGGCTTTCCTTCCTGGCTCTTCGGGTGTGGGAGCTGTCGCCAGAGCCGCGACCCTACCGGAAAATGCTTCGCAGGCTGGCGCGACGGCGCCCCGTGGTCGCAGGTGTCGCCGAGGCTGACGGCCGCGGGAAAGCCCGCAGCCCCACGGGCTGTGGGGCCACGCGAGCGGCTGCCAAAGAGCTTTCCAAGGAGGCACGGCTTTCCCTCCTGGCTCTTCGGGCGTGGGAGCTGTCGCCAGAGCCGCGGCCCTACCGGAAAATGCTTCGCACGCTGGCGCAGCGGCGCCACGTGGGCGCCGGTGTCGCCGAGGCTGACGGCCGCCGGAAAGCCCGCAGCCCCACGGGCTGTGGGGCCACGCGAGCGGCTGCCAAAGAGCTTTCCAAGGACGCACGGCCTTCCCTCCTGGCTCTTCAGGCGTGGGAGCTGTCGCCAGAGCCGCGGCCCTACCGGAAAATGCTTCGAAGGCTGGCGCGGCGGTGCCACGTGGGCGCCGGTGGCAACGAGGCTGACGGCCGCCGGAAAGCCCACAGCCCCACGGGCTGTGGGTCCACGTGAGCGGCTGCCAAAGAGCTTTCCAACGAGGCACGGCTTTCCCTCCTGGCTCTTCGGGCGTGGGAGCTGTCGCCAGAGCCGCAGCCCTACCGGAAAATGCTTCGCAGGCTGGCGCGGCGGCGCCACGTGGGCGCCGGTGTCGCCGAGGCTGACGGCCTCCGGAAAGCCCGCAGCCCCACGGGCTGTGGGGCCATGCGAGCGGCTGCCAAAGAGCTTTCCAAGGAGGCACGGCTTTCCCTCCTGGCTCTTCGTGCGTGGGAGCTGTCAACAGGGCCGCGGCCCTACCCGAAAATGCTTCGCACGCTGGCGCAGCGGCACCACGTGGGCGCCGTTGTCGCCGAGGCTGACGGCCGCCGGAAAGCCCGCAGCCCCACAGGCTGTGGGGCCACGCGAGCGGCTGCCAAAGAGCTTTCCAATAAGGCACGGCTTTCCCTCCTGGCTCTTCGTACGTGGGAGCTGTCGCCAGAGCCGCGGCCCTACCGGAAAATGCTTCGCAGGCTGGCGCGGCGGCGCCACATGTGCACTTGTGTCGCCGAGGCTGACGGCCGCCGGAAAGCCCGCAGCCCCACGGGCTGTGGGGCCACGCCAGCGGCTGCCAAAGAGCTTTCCAACGAGGTACGGCTTTCCCTCCTGGCTCTTCGGGCGTGGGAGCTGTCGCCAGAGCCGCGGCCGTACCGGAAAATGCTTCGCACGCTGGCGCGGCGGCGCCACGTGGGCGCCGGTGTCGCCGAGGCTGACGGCCGCCGGAAAGCCCGCAGCCCCACGGGCTGTGGGGCCACGCGAGCGGCTGCCAAAGAGCTTTCCAACGATGTACGGCTTTCCCTGCTGGCTCTTCGGGCGTGGGAGCTGTCGCCAGAGCCGCGGCCCTAGCGGAAAATGCTTCGCAGGCTGGCGCGGCGGCGCCACATGGGCGCAGCTGTCACCAAGGCTGACGGCCGCCGGAAAGCCCGCAGCCCCACGGGCTGTGGGGCCACGCGAGCGGCTGCCAAAGAGCTTTCCAACGAGGTAGGGCTTTCCCTCCTGGCTCTTCGGGCGTGGGAGCTGTCGCCAGAGCCGCGGCCCTACCGGAAAATGCTTCGCAGGCTGGCGCGGCGGCGCCACGTGGGAGCAGCTGTCGCCAAGGCTGACGGCCGCCGGAAAGCCCGCAGCCCCACGGGCTGTGGGGCCACGCGAGCGGCTGCCAAAGAGCTTTCCAAGGAGGCACGGCTTTCCCTCCTGGCTCTTCGGGCGTGGGAGCTGTCGCCAGAGACGCGGCCCTACCGGAAAATGCTTCCCAGGCTGGCGGGGCGGCGCCACGTGTGCACTTGTGTCGCCGAGGCTGACGGCCGCCGGAAAGCCCGCAGCCCCACGGGCTGTGGGTCCACGCGAGCGGCTGCCAAAGAGCTTTCCAACGAGGTACGGCTTTCCCTCCTGGCTCTTCGGGCGTGGGAGCTGTCGCCAGAGCCGCGGCCCTACCGGAAAATGCTTCGCAGGCTGGCGCGGCGGCGCCACGTGGGAGCAGCTGTCGCCAAGGCTGACGGCCGCCGGAAAGCCCGCAGCCCCACGGGCTGTGGGGCCACGCGAGCGGCTGCCAAAGAGCTTTCCAACGAGTCACGGCTTTCCCTCCTGGCTCTTCGGGCGTGGGAGCTGTCGCCAGAGCCGCGGCCCTACCGGAAAATGCTTCGAAGGCTGGTGCGGCGGCGCCACGTGGTCGCAGGTGTCGTCGAGGCTGACGGCCGCCGGAAAGCCCGCAGCCCCACGGGCTGTGGGGCCACGCGAGCGGCTGCCAAAGAGCTTTCCAAGGAGGCACGGCTTTCCCTCCTGGCTCTTCGGGCGTGGGAGCTGTCGCCAGAGCCGCGGCCCTACCGGAAAATGCTTCGCACGCTGGCGCGGCGGCGCCACGTGGGCGCCGGTGTCGCCGAGGCTGACGGCCGCCGGAAAGCCCGCAGCCCCACGGGCTGTGGGTCCACGCGAGCTTGTGCCAAACAGCTTTCCAACGAGGTACGGCTTTCCCTCGTGGCTCTTCAGGCGTGGGAGCTGTCGCCAGAGCCGCGGCCCTACCGGAAAATGCTTCGCAGGCTGGCGCGGCGGCGCCACGTGGGCGCAGCTGTCGCCAAGGCTGACGGCCGCTGGAAAGCCCGCACGCCACGGGCTGTGGGGCCACGCGAGTGGCTGCCAAAGAGCTTTCCAAGGAGGCACGGCTTTCCATCCTGGCTCTTCGGGCGTGGGAGCTGTCGCCAGAGCCGCGGCCCTACCCGAAAAGGCTTCTCAGGCTGGCGCGGCGGCGCCACGTGGGCGCCGGTGTCGCCGAGGCTGACGGCCTCCGGAAAGCCCGCAGCCCCACGGGCTGTGGGGCCATGCAAGCGGCTGCCAAAGAGCTTTCCAAGGAGGCACGGCTTTCCCTCCTGGCTCTTCGGGCGTGGGAGCTGTCAACAGGGCCGCGGCCCTACCCGAAAATGCTTCGCACGCTGGCGCAGCGGCACCACGTGGGCGCCGTTGTCGCCGAGGCTGACGGCCGCCGGAAAGCCCGCAGCCCCACGGGCTGTGGGGCCACGCGAGCGGCTGCCAAAGCGCTTCCCAAGGAGGCACGGCTTTCCCTCCTGGCTCTTCGGGCGTGGGAGCTGTCGCCAGAGCCGCGGCCCCTACCGCAAAATGCTTCGCAGGCTGGCGCGGCGGCGCCACGTGGGCGCAGCTGTCGCCAAGGCTGACGGCCGCCGGAAAGCCCGCAGCGCCACGGGCTGTGGGGCCACGCGAGCGGCTGCCAAAGAGCTTTCCAACGAGTCACGGCTTTCCCTCCTGGCTCTTCGGGCGTGGGAGCTGTCGCCAGAGCCGCGGCCCTACGGAAAATGCTTCGAAGGCTGGTGCGGCGGCGCCACGTGGTCGCAGGTGTCGTCGAGGCTGACGGCCGCCGGAAAGCCCGCAGCCCCACGGGCTGTGGGGCCACGCGAGCGGCTGCCAAAGAGCTTTCCAAGGAGGCACGGCTTTCCCTCCTGGCTCTTCGGGCGTGGGAGCTGTCGCCAGAGCCGCGGCCCTACCGGAAAATGCTTCGCACGCTGGCGCGGCGGCGCCACGTGGGCGCCGGTGTCGCCGAGGCTGACGGCCGCCGGAAAGCCCGCAGCCCCACGGGCTGTGGGGTCCACGCGAGCTTCTGCCAAACAGCTTTCCAACGAGGTACGGCTTTCCCTCGTGGCTCTTCAGGCGTGGGAGCTGTCGCCAGAGCCGCGGCCCTACCGGAAAATGCTTCGCAGGCTGGCGCGGCGGCGCCACGTGGGCGCAGCTGTCGCCAAGGCTGACGGCCGCTGGAAAGCCCGCACGCCACGGGCTGTGGGGCCACGCGAGTGGCTGCCCAAAGAGCTTTCCAAGGAGGCACGGCTTTCCATCCTGGCTCTTCGGGCGTGGGAGCTGTCGCCAGAGCCGCGGCCCTACCGGAAAATGCTTCTCAGGCTGGCGCGGCGGCGCCACGTGGGCGCCGGTGTCGCCGAGGCTGACGGCCTCCGGAAAGCCCGCAGCCCCACGGGCTGTGGGGCCATGCAAGCGGCTGCCAAAGAGCTTTCCAAGGAGGCACGGCTTTCCCTCCTGGCTCTTCGGGCGTGGGAGCTGTCAACAGGGCCGCGGCCCTACCCGAAAATGCTTCGCACGCTGGCGCAGCGGCACCACGTGGGCGCCGTTGTCGCCGAGGCTGACGGCCGCCGGAAAGCCCGCAGCCCCACGGGCTGTGGGGCCACGCGAGCGTCTGCCAAAGCGCTTCCCAAGGAGGCACGGCTTTCCCTCCTGGCTCTTCGGGCGTGGGAGCTGTCGCCAGAGCCGCGGCCCTACCGCAAAATGCTTCGCAGGCTGGCGCGGCGGCGCCACGTGGGCGCAGCTGTCGCCAAGGCTGACGGCCGCCGGAAAGCCCGCAGCCCCACGGGCTGTGGGGCCACGCGAGCGGCTGCCAAAGAGCTTTCCAACGAGGCACGGCTTTCCCTCTTGGCTCTTCGGGCGTGGGAGCTGTCGCCAGAGCCGCGGCCCTACCGGAAAATGCTTCGCACGCTGGCGCAGCGGCGCCACGTGGGCGCCGGTGTCGCCGAGGCTGACGGCCGCCGGAAAGCCCGCAGCCCCACGGGCTGTGGGGCCACGCGAGCGGCTGCCAAAGAGCTTTCCAACGATGTACGGCTTTCCCTCCTGGCTCTTCGGGCGTGGGAGCTGTCGCCAGAGCCGCGGCCCTACCGGAAAATGCTTCGCAGGCTGGCGCGGCGGCGCCACATGGGCGCAGCTGTCACCAAGGCTGACGGCCGCCGGAAAGCCCGCAGCCCCACGGGCTGTGGGGCCACGCGAGCGGCTGCCAAAGAGCTTTCCAACGAGGTAGGGCTTTCCCTCCTGGCTCTTCGGGCGTGGGAGCTGTCGCCAGAGCCGCGGCCCTACCGGAAAATGCTTTGCAGGCTGGCGCGGCGGCGCCACGTGGGAGCAGCTGTCGCCAAGGCTGACGGCCGCCGGAAAGCCCGCAGCCCCACGGGCTGTGGGGCCACGCGAGCGGCTGCCAAAGAGCTTTCCAAGGAGGCACGGCTTTCCCTCCTGGCTCTTCGGGCGTGGGAGCTGTCGCCAGAGACGCGGCCCTACCGGAAAATGCTTCCCAGGCTGGCGCGGCGGCGCCACGTGTGCACTTGTGTCGCCGAGGCTGACGGCCGCCGGAAAGCCCGCAGCCCCACGGGCTGTGGGTCCACGCGAGCGGCTGCCAAAGAGCTTTCCAACGAGGTACGGCTTTCCCTCCTGGCTCTTCGGGCGTGGGAGCTGTCGCCAGAGCCGCGGCCCTACCGGAAAATGCTTCGCAGGCTGGCGCGGCGGCGCCACGTGGGAGCAGCTGTCGCCAAGGCTGACGGCCGCCGGAAAGCCCGCAGCCCCACGGGCTGTGGGGCCACGCGAGCGGCTGCCAAAGAGCTTTCCAACGAGTCACGGCTTTCCCTCCTGGCTCTTCGGGCGTGGGAGCTGTCGCCAGAGCCGCGGCCCTACCGGAAAATGCTTCGAAGGCTGGTGCGGCGGCGCCACGTGGGAGCAGCTGTCGTCGAGGCTGACGGCCGCCGGAAAGCCCGCAGCCCCACGGGCTGTGGGGCCACGCGAGCGGCTGCCAAAGAGCTTTCCAACGAGGCACGGCTTTCCCTCCTGGCTCTTCGGGCGTGGGAGCTGTCGCCAGAGCCGCGGCCCTACCAGAAAATGCTTTGCGGGCTGGCGCGGCAGCGACACGTGGGCACTTGTGTCGCCGAGGCTGACGGCCGCCGGAAAGCCCGCAGCCCCACGGGCTGTGGGGCCACGCGAGCGGCTGCCAAAGAGCTTTCCAAGGAGGCACGGCTTTCCTTCCTGGCTCTTCGGGCGTGGGAGCTGTCGCCAGAGCCGCGACCCTACCGGAAAATGCTTCGCAGGCTGGCGCGACGGCGCCCCGTGGTCGCAGGTGTCGCCGAGGCTGACGGCCGCGGGAAAGCCCGCAGCCCCACGGGCTGTGGGGCCACGCGAGCGGCTGCCAAAGAGCTTTCCAAGGAGGCACGGCTTTCCCTCCTGGCTCTTCGGGCGTGGGAGCTGTCGCCAGAGCCGCGGCCCTACCGGAAAATGCTTCGCACGCTGGCGCAGCGGCGCCACGTGGGCGCCGGTGTCGCCGAGGCTGACGGCCGCCGGAAAGCCCGCAGCCCCACGGGCTGTGGGGCCACGCGAGCGGCTGCCAAAGAGCTTTCCAAGGACGCACGGCCTTCCCTCCTGGCTCTTCAGGCGTGGGAGCTGTCGCCAGAGCCGCGGCCCTACCGGAAAATGCTTCGCAGGCTGGCGCGGCGGTGCCACGTGGGCGCCGGTGGCAACGAGGCTGACGGCCGCCGGAAAGCCCACAGCCCCACGGGCTGTGGGTCCACGTGAGCGGCTGCCAAAGAGCTTTCCAACGAGGCACGGCTTTCCCTCCTGGCTCTTCGGGCGTGGGAGCTGTCGCCAGAGCCGCAGCCCTACCGGAAAATGCTTCGCAGGCTGGCGCGGCGGCGCCACGTGGGCGCCGGTGTCGCCGAGGCTGACGGCCTCCGGAAAGCCCGCAGCCCCACGGGCTGTGGGGCCATGCGAGCGGCTGCCAAAGAGCTTTCCAAGGAGGCACGGCTTTCCCTCCTGGCTCTTCGTGCGTGGGAGCTGTCAACAGGGCCGCGGCCCTACCCGAAAATGCTTCGCACGCTGGCGCAGCGGCACCACGTGGGCGCCGTTGTCGCCGAGGCTGACGGCCGCCGGAAAGCCCGCAGCCCCACGGGCTGTGGGGCCACGCGAGCGGCTGCCAAAGAGCTTTCCAATAAGGCACGGCTTTCCCTCCTGGCTCTTCGTACGTGGGAGCTGTCGCCAGAGCCGCGGCCCTACCGGAAAATGCTTCGCAGGCTGGCGCGGCGGCGCCACATGTGCACTTGTGTCGCCGAGGCTGACGGCCGCCGGAAAGCCCGCAGCCCCACGGGCTGTGGGGCCACGCGAGCGGCTGCCAAAGAGCTTTCCAACGAGGTACGGCTTTCCCTCCTGGCTCTTCGGGCGTGGGAGCTGTCGCCAGAGCCGCGGCCGTACCGGAAAATGCTTCGCAGGCTGGCGCGGCGGCGCCACGTGGGCGCCAGTGTCGCCGAGGCTGACGGCCGCCGGAAAGCCCGCAGCCCCACGGGCTGTGGGGCCACGCGAGCGGCTGCCAAAGAGCTTTCCAACGATGTACGGCTTTCCCTGCTGGCTCTTCGGGCGTGGGAGCTGTCGCCAGAGCCGCGGCCCTACCGCAAAATGCTTCGCAGGCTGGCGCGGCGGCGCCACATGGGCGCAGCTGTCACCAAGGCTGACGGCCGCCGGAAAGCCCGCAGCCCCACGGGCTGTGGGGCCACGCGAGCGGCTGCCAAAGAGCTTTCCAACGAGGTAGGGCTTTCCCTCCTGGCTCTTCGGGCGTGGGAGCTGTCGCCAGAGCCGCGGCCCTACCGGAAAATGCTTCGCAGGCTGGCGCGGTGGCGCCACGTGGGAGCAGCTGTCGCCAAGGCTGACGGCCGCCGGAAAGCCCGCAGCCCCACGGGCTGTGGGGCCACGCGAGCGGCTGCCAAAGAGCTTTCCAACGAGGCACGGCTTTCCCTCCTGGCTCTTCGGGCGTGGGAGCTGTCGCCAGAGCCGCGGCCCTACCGGAAAATGCTTCGAAGGCTGGTGCGGCGGCGCCACGTGGTCGCAGGTGTCGCCGAGGCTGACGGCCGCCGGAAAGCCCGCAGCCCCACGGGCTGTGGGGCCACGCGAGCGGCTGCCAAAGAGCTTTCCAAGGAGGCACGGCTTTCCCTCCTGGCTCTTCGGGCGTGGGAGCTGTCGCCAGAGCCGCGGCCCTACCGGAAAATGCTTCGCACGCTGGCGCAGCGGCGCCACGTGGGCGCCGGTGTCGCCGAGGCTGACGGCCGCCGGAAAGCCCGCAGCCCCACGGGCTGTGGGGCCACGCGAGCTTCTGCCAAAGAGCTTTCCAACGAGGTACGGCTTTCCCTCGTGGCTCTTCAGGCGTGGGAGCTGTCGCCAGAGCCGCGGCCCTACCGGAAAATGCTTCGCAGGCTGGCGCGGCGGCGCCACGTGGGCGCAGCTGTCGCCAAGGCTGACGGCCGCTGGAAAGCCCGCATGCCACGGGCTGTGGGGCCACGCGAGTGGCTGCCAAAGAGCTTTCCAAGGAGGCACGGCTTTCCATCCTGGCTCTTCGGGCGTGGGAGCTGTCGCCAGAGCCGCGGCCCTACCCGAAAATGCTTCGAAGGCTGGTGCGGCGGCGCCACGTGGTCGCAGGTGTCGCCGAGGCTGACGGCCGCCGGAAAGCCCGCAGCCCCACGGGCTGTGGGGCCACGCGAGCGGCTGCCAAAGAGCTTTCCAAGGAGGCACGGCTTTCCCTCCTGTCTCTTCGGGCGTGGGAGCTGTCGCCAGAGCCGCGGCCCTACCGGAAAATGCTTCGCACGCTGGCGCAGTGGCGCCACGTGGGCGCCGGTGTCGCCGAGGCTGACGGCCGCCGGAAAGCCCGCAGCCCCACGGGCTGTGGGTCCGCGCGAGCTTCTGCCAAAAAGCTTTCCAACGAGGTACGGCTTTCCCTCGTGGCTCTTCAGGCGTGGGAGCTGTCGCCAGAGCCGCGGCCCTACCGGAAAATGCTTTGCGGGCTGGCGCGGCAGCGACACGTGGGCGCCGGTGTCGCCGAGGCTGACGGCCGCCGGAAAGCCCGCAGCCCCACGGGCTGTGGGGCCACGCGAGCGGCTGCCAAAGAGCTTTCCAAGGACGCACGGCTTTCCTTCCTGGCTCTTCGGGCGTGGGAGCTGTCGCCAGAGCCGCGGCCCTACCCGAAAATGCTTCGCACGCTGGCGCAGCGGCGCCACGTGGGCGCCGGTGGCGGCGAGGCTGACGGCCTCCGGAAAGCCCGCAGCCCCACGGGCTGTCGGTCCACGCGAGCGGCTGCCAAAGAGCTTTCCAACGAGGCACGGCTTTCCCTCCTGGCTCTTCGGGCGTGGGAGCTGTCGCCAGAGCCGCGGCCCTACCAGAAAATGCTTTGCGGGCTGGCGTGGCAGCGACACGTGGGCACTTGTGTCGCCGAGGCTGACGGCCGCCGGAAAGTCCGCAGCCCCACGGGCTGTGGGGCCACGCGAGCGGCTGCCAAAGAGCTTTCCAAGGAGGCACGGCTTTCCTTCCTGGCTCTTCGGGCGTGGGAGCTGTCGCCAGAGCCGCGACCCTACCGGAAAATGCTTCGCAGGCTGGCGCGACGGCGCCCCGTGGTCGCAGGTGTCGCCGAGGCTGACGGCCGCGGGAAAGCCCGCAGCCCCAGGGGCTGTGGGGCCACGCGAGCGGCTGCCAAAGAGCTTTCCAACGAGGCACGGCTTTCCCTCCTGACTCTTCGGGTGTGGGAGCTGTCGCCAGAGCCGCGGCCCTACCGGAAAATGCTTCGCAGGCTGGCGCGACGGCGCCACGTGGCCGCCGGTGTCGCCGAGGCTGACGGCCACCGGAAAGCCCGCAGCCCCACGGGCTGTGGGGCCACGCGAGCGGCTGCCAAAGAGCTTTCCAACGAGGCACGGCTTTCCCTCCTGGCTCTTCGGGCGTGGGAGCTGTCGCCAGAGCCGCGGCCCTACCCGAAAATGCTTCGCACGCTGGCGCAGCGGCGCCACGTGGGCGCCGGTGGCGCCGACGCTGACGGCCGCCGGAAAGCCCGCAGCCCCACGGGCTGTGGGGCCACACGAGCGGCTGCCAAAGAGCTTTCCAACGAGGCACGGCTTTCCCTCCTGGCTCTTCGCGTGTGGGAGCTGTCGCCAGAGCCGCGGCCCTACCGGAAAATGCTTCGCAGGCTGGCGCAGCGGCGACACGTGGTCGCCAGTGTCGCCGAGGCTGACGACCGCCAGAAAGCCCGCAGCCCCACGGGCTGTGGGGCCACGCGAGCGGCTGCCAAAGAGCTTTCCAACGAGGCACGGCTTTCCCTCGTGGCTCTTCGGGCGTGGGAGCTGTCGCCAGAGCCGCAGCCCTACCGGAAAATGCTTCGCAGGCTGGCGCGGCGGCGCCACGTGGGCACTTGTGTCGCCGAGGCTGACGGCCGTCAGAAAGCCCGGAGCCCCACGGGCTGTGGGGCCACACGAGCGGCTGCCAAAGAGCTTTCCAACGAGGCACAGCTTTCCGTCCTGGCTCTTCGGGCGTGGGAGCTGTCGCCAGAGCCGCGGCCCTACCGGAAAATGCTTCGGAGGCTGGCGCGGCGGTGCCACGTGGGCGCAGGTGTCGCCGAGGCTGACGGCCGCCGGAAAGCCCGCAGCCCCACGGGCTGTGGGGCCACGCGAGCGGCTGCCAAAGAGCTTTCCAACGAGGCATGGCTTTCCCTCCTGGCTCTTCGGGCGTGGGAGCTGTCGCCAGAGCCGCGGCCCTACTCGAAAATGCTTCGCAGGCTGGAGCGGCGGCGCCACGTGGGCGCCGGTGTCGCCGAGGCTGACGTCCGCCGGAAAGCCCGCAGCCCCACGGGCTGTGGGGCCACGCGAGTGGCTGCCAAAGAGCTTTCCAAGGACGCACGGCCTTCCCTCCTGGCTCTTCGGGCGTGGGAGCTGTCGCCAGAGCCGCGGCCCTACCGGAAAATGCTTCGCACGCTGGCGCAGCGGCGCCACGTGGGCGCCGTTGTCGCCGAGGCTGACGGCCGCCGGAAAGCCCGCAGCCCCACAGGCTGTGGGGCCACGCGAGCGGCTGCCAAATAGCTTTCCAATAAGGCACGGCTTTCCCTCCTGGCTCTTCGTACGTGGGAGCTGTCGCCAGAGCCGCGGCCCTACCGGAAAATGCTTCGCAGGCTGGCGCGGCGGCGCCACCTGTGCACTTGTGTCGCCGAGGCTGACGGCCGCCGGAAAGCCCGCAGCCCCACGGGCTGTGGGGCCACGCGAGCGGCTGCCAAAGAGCTTTCCAACGAGGTACGGCTTTCCCTCCTGGCTCTTTGGGCGTGGGAGCTGTCGCCAGAGCCGCGGCCCTACCGGAAAATGCTTCGCAGGCTGGCGCGGCGGCGCCACGTGGGCGCAGGTGTCGCCGAGGCTGACGGCCGCCAGAAAGCCCGCAGCCCCACGGGCTGTGGGGCCACGCGAGCGGCTGCCAAAGAGCTTTCCAACGAATCACAGCTTTCCCTCCTGGCTCTTCGGGCGTGGGAGCTGTCGCCAGAGCCGCGGCCCAACCGGAAAATGCTTCGCAGGCTGGCGCGGCGGCGCCACGTGGGCGCAGGTGTCGCCGAGGCTGACGGCCGCCGGAAAGCCCGCAGCCCCACGGGCTGTGGGGCCACGCGAGCGGCTGCCAAAGAGCTTTCCAACGAGGCATGGCTTTCCCTGCTGGCTCTTCGGGCGTGGGAGCTGTCGCCAGAGCCGCGGCCCTACCGGAAAATGCTTCGCAGGCTGGAGCGGCGGCGCCACGTGGGCGCCGGTGGCGCCGAGGCTGACGGCCGCCGGAAAGCCCGCAGCCCCACGGGCTGTGGGGCCACGCGAGTGGCTGCCAAAGAGCTTTCCAACGAGGCACGGCTTTCCCTCCTGGCTCTTCGGGCGTGGGAGCTGTCGCCAGAGCCGCGGCCCTACCGGAAAATGCTTCGCAGGCTGGCGCGGCGGCGCCACGTGGGCGCAGCTGTCGCCAAGGCTGACGGCCGCCGGAAAGCCCGCAGCCCCACGGGCTGTGGGGCCACGCGAGCGGCTGCCAAAGAGCTTTCCAACGAGGCACGGCTTTCCCTCCTGGCTCTTCGGGCGTGGGAGCTGTTGCCAGAGCCGCGGCCCTACCGGAAAATGCTTCGCAGGCTGGCGCGGCGGCGCCACGTGGGCGCCGGTGTCGCCGAGGCTGACGGCCGCCGGAAAGCCCACAGCCCCACGGGCTGTGGGACCACGCGAGCGGCTGCCAAAGAGCTTTCCAATAAGGCACGGCTTTCCCTCCTGGCTCTTCGGGCGTGGGAGCTGTCGCCAGAGCCGCGGCCCTACCCGAAAATGCTTCGCACGCTGGCGCAGCGGCGCCACGTGGGCGCCGGTGGCGCCGAGGCTGACGGCCGCCGGAAAGCCCGCAGCCCCACGGGCTGTGGGGCCACGCGAGCGGCTGCCAAAGAGCTTTCCAAGGAGGCACGGCTTTCCCTCCTGGCTCTTCGGGCGTGGGAGCTGTCGCCAGAGCCGCGGCCCTACCGGAAAATGCTTCGCAGGCTGGCGCGGGGGCGCCACGTGGTCGCAGGTGTCGCCGAGGCTGACGGCCGCCGGAAAGCCCGCAGCCCCACGGGCTGTGGGGCCACGCGAGCGGCTGCCAAAGAGCTTTCCAACGAGGCACGGCTTTCCCTCCTGGCTCTTCAGGCGTGGGAGCTGTCGCCAGAGCCGCGGCCCTACTCGAAAATGCTTCACAGGCTGGAGCGGCGGCGCCACGTGGGCGCCGGTGTCGCCGAGGCTGACGTCCGCCGGAAAGCCCGCAGCCCCACGGGCTGTGGGGCCACGCGAGTGGCTGCCAAAGAGCTTTCCAAGGACGCACGGCCTTCCCTCCTGGCTCTTCGGGCGTGGGAGCTGTCGCCAGAGCCGCGGCCCTACCGGAAAATGCTTCGCACGCTGGCGCAGCGGCGCCACGTGGGCGCCGTTGTCGCCGAGGCTGACGGCCGCCGGAAAGCCCGCAGCCCCACAGGCTGTGGGGCCACGCGAGCGGCTGCCAAATAGCTTTCCAATAAGGCACGGCTTTCCCTCCTGGCTCTTCGTACGTGGGAGCTGTCGCCAGAGCCGCGGCCCTACCGGAAAATGCTTCGCAGGCTGGCGCGGCGGCGCCACATGTGCACTTGTGTCGCCGAGGCTGACGGCCGCCGGAAAGCCCGCAGCCCCACGGGCTGTGGGGCCACGCGAGCGGCTGCCAAAGAGCTTTCCAACGAGGTACGGCTTTCCCTCCTGGCTCTTTGGGCGTGGGAGCTGTCGCCAGAGCCGCGGCCCTACCGGAAAATGCTTCGCAGGCTGGCGCGGCGGCGCCACGTGGGCGCAGGTGTCGCCGAGGCTGACGGCCGCCAGAAAGCCCGCAGCCCCACGGGCTGTGGGGCCACGCGAGCGGCTGCCAAAGAGCTTTCCAACGAATCACAGCTTTCCCTCCTGGCTCTTCGGGCGTGGGAGCTGTCGCCAGAGCCGCGGCCCAACCGGAAAATGCTTCGCAGGCTGGCGCGGCGGCGCCACGTGGGCGCAGGTGTCGCCGAGGCTGACGGCCGCCGGAAAGCCCGCAGCCCCACGGGCTGTGGGGCCACGCGAGCGGCTGCCAAAGAGCTTTCCAACGAGGCATGGCTTTCCCTGCTGGCTCTTCGGGCGTGGGAGCTGTCGCCAGAGCCGCGGCCCTACCGGAAAATGCTTCGCAGGCTGGAGCGGCGGCGCCACGTGGGCGCCGGTGGCGCCGAGGCTGACGGCCGCCGGAAAGCCCGCAGCCCCACGGGCTGTGGGGCCACGCGAGTGGCTGCCAAAGAGCTTTCCAACGAGGCACGGCTTTCCCTCCTGGCTCTTCGGGCGTGGGAGCTGTCGCCAGAGCCGCGGCCCTACCGGAAAATGCTTCGCAGGCTGGCGCGGCGGCGCCACGTGGGCGCAGCTGTCGCCAAGGCTGACGGCCGCCGGAAAGCCCGCAGCCCCACGGGCTGTGGGGCCACGCGAGCGGCTGCCAAAGAGCTTTCCAACGAGGCACGGCTTTCCCTCCTGGCTCTTCGGGCGTGGGAGCTGTTGCCAGAGCCGCGGCCCTACCGGAAAATGCTTCGCAGGCTGGCGCGGCGGCGCCACGTGGGCGCCGGTGTCGCCGAGGCTGACGGCCGCCGGAAAGCCCACAGCCCCACGGGCTGTGGGACCACGCGAGCGGCTGCCAAAGAGCTTTCCAATAAGGCACGGCTTTCCCTCCTGGCTCTTCGGGCGTGGGAGCTGTCGCCAGAGCCGCGGCCCTACCCGAAAATGCTTCGCACGCTGGCGCAGCGGCGCCACGTGGGCGCCGGTGGCGCCGAGGCTGACGGCCGCCGGAAAGCCCGCAGCCCCACGGGCTGTGGGGCCACGCGAGCGGCTGCCAAAGAGCTTTCCAAGGAGGCACGGCTTTCCCTCCTGGCTCTTCGGGCGTGGGAGCTGTCGCCAGAGCCGCGGCCCTACCGGAAAATGCTTCGCAGGCTGGCGCGGGGGCGCCACGTGGTCGCAGGTGTCGCCGAGGCTGACGGCCGCCGGAAAGCCCGCAGCCCCACGGGCTGTGGGGCCACGCGAGCGGCTGCCAAAGAGCTTTCCAACGAGGCACGGCTTTCCCTCCTGGCTCTTCAGGCGTGGGAGCTGTCGCCAGAGCCGCGGCCCTACCGGAAAATGCTTTGCAAGCTGGCGCGGCGGCGCCACGTGGGCGCCGGTGGCAACGAGGCTGACGGCCGCCGGAAAGCCCGCAGCCCCACGGGCTGTGAGGCCACGCGAGCGGCTGCCAAAGAGCTTTCCAACGAGGCACGGCTTTCCCTCCTGGCTCTTCGGGCGTGGGAGCTGTCGCCAGAGCCGCGGCCCTACCGGAAAATGCTTCGCAGGGTGGCGTGGCGGCACCACGTGGGCGCCGGTGTCGCCGAGGCTTATGGCTGCCGGAAAGCCCGCAGCCCCACGGGCTGTGGGGCCACGCGAGCGGCTGCCAAAGAGCTTTCCAACGAGGCACGGCTTTCCCTCCTGGCTCTTCGGGCGTGGGAGCTGTCGCCAGAGCGGCGGCCCTACCAGAAAATGCTTCGCAGGCTGGCACGGCGGCGCCATGTGGGCGACGGTGTCGCCGAGGCTGACGGCCGCCGGAAAGCCCGCAGCCCCACGGGCTGTGGGGCCACAAGAGCAGCTGCCAAAGAGCTTTCCAACGAGGCACGGCTTTCCCTCCTGGCTCTTCGGGCGTGGGAGCTGTCGCCAGAGCCGCGGCCCTACCGGAAAATGCTTTTGCAGGCTGGCGCGGCGGCGCCACGTGGTCGCAGGTGTCGCCGAGGCTGACGGCCGCGGGAAAGACCGCAGCCCCACGGGCTGTGGGGCCACGCGAGCGGCTGCCAAAGAGCTTTCCAAGGAGGCACGGCTTTCCCTCCTGGCTCTTCGGGCGTGGTAGCTTTCGCCAGAGCCGCGGCCCTACCGGAAAATGCTTCGCAGGCTGGCGCGGCGGCGCCACATGTGCACTTGTGTCGCCGAGGCTGACGGCCGTCGGAAAGCCCGCAGGCCCACGGGCTGTGGGGCCACGCGAGCGGCTGCCAAAGAGCTTTGCAACGAGGCACGGCTTTCCCTCCTGGCTCTTCGGGCGTGGGAGCTGTCGCCAGAGCCGCGGCCCTACCGGAAAATGCTTCGCAGGGTGGCGTGGCGGCGCCACGTGGGCGCCGGTGTCGCCGAGGCTTATGGCTGCCGGAAAGCCCGCAGCCCCACGAGCTGTGGGGCCACGCGAGCGGCTGCCAAAGAGCTTTCCAACGAGGCACGGCTTTCCCTCCTGGCTCTTCGGGCGTGGGAGCTGTCGCCAGAGCCGCGGCCCTACCGGAAAATGCTTAGCAGGCTGGCGCGGCGGCGCCATGTGGGCGCAGGTGTCGCCGAGGCTGACGGCCGCCGGAAAGCCCGCAGCCCCACGGGCTGTGGGGCCACGCGAGCGGCTGCCAAAGAGCTTTCCAACGAGGCACGGCTTTCCCTCCTGGCTCTTTGGGCGTGGGAGCTGTCGCCAGAGCCGCGGCCCTACCGGAAAATGCTTCGCAGGCTGGCGCGGCGGCGCCACGTGGGCACTGGTGTCGCCGAGGCTGACGGCCGCCGGAAAGCCCGCAGCCCCACGGGCTGTGGGGCCACGCGAGCGGCTGCCAAAGAGCTTTCCAACGATGTACGGCTTTCCCTCGTGGCTCTTCAGGCGTGGGAGCTGTTGCCAGAGCCGCGGCCCTACCGGGAAAATGCTTCGCAGGCTGGCGCGGCGGCGCCACATGGGCGCAGCTGTCACCAAGGCTGACGGCCGCCGGAAAGCCCGCAGCCCCACGGGCTGTGGGGCCACGCGAGCGGCTGCCAAAGAGCTTTCCAACGATGTACGGCTTTCCCTCCTGGCTCTTCGGGCGTGGGAGCTGTCGCCAGAGCCGCGGCCCTACCGGAAAATGCTTCACAGGCTGGCGCGGCGACGCCACGTGGGAGCAGCTGTCGCCAAGGCTGACGTCCACCGGAAAGCCCGCAGCCCCACGGGCTGTGGGGCCACGCGAGCGGCTGCCAAAGAGCTTTCCAACGAGGCACGGCTTTCCCTCCTGGCTCTTCGGGCGTGGGAGCTGTCGCCAGAGCCGTGGCCCTACCAGAAAATGCTTCCCAGGCTGGCGCGGCGGCGCCACGTGAGCACTGGTGTCGCCGAGGCTGACAGCCGCCGGAAAGCCCGCAGCCCCACGGGCTGTGGGGCCACGCGAGCGGCTGCCAAAAGGCTTTCCAAGGAGGCACGGCTTTCCCTCCTGGCTCTTCGGGCGTGGGAGCTGTCGCCAGAGCCGCGGCCCTACCGGAAAATGCTTCGCAGGCTGGCGCGGCGGCGCCACGTGGGCGCCGGTGTCGCCGAGGCTGACGTCCGCCGGAAAGCCCGCAGCCCCACGGGCTGTGGGGCCACGCGAGCGGCTGCCAAAGAGCTTTCCAAGGAGGCACGGCTTTCCCTCCTGGCTCTTCGGGCGTGGGAGCTGTCGCCAGAGCCGCGGCCCTACCGGAAAATGCTTCGCAGGCTGGCGCGGCGGCGCCACGTGGGCACTGGTGTCGCCGAGGCTGACGGCCGCCGGAAAGCCCGCAGCCCCACGGGCTGTGGGGCCACGCGAGCGGCTGCCAAAGAGCTTTCCAACGAGGCATGGCTTTCCCTCCTGGCTCTTCGGGCGTGGGAGCTGTCGCCAGAGCCGCGGCCCTACCGGAAAATGCTTCGCAGGCTGGAGCGGCGGCGCCACGTGGGCGCCGGTGGCGCCGAGGCTGACGTCCGCCGGAAAGCCCGCAGCCCCACAGGCTGTGGGGCCACGCGAGTGGCTGCCAAAGAGCTTTCCAAGGACGCACGGCCTTCCCTCCTGGCTCTTCGGGCGTGGGAGCTGTCGCCAGAGCCGCGGCCCTACCGGAAAATGCTTCGCACGCTGGCGCAGCGGCGCCACGTGGGCGCCGTTGTCGCCGAGGCTAACGGCCGCCGGAAAGCCCGCAGCCCCACAGGCTGTGGGGCCACGCGAGCGGCTGCCAAAGAGCTTTCCAATAAGGCACGGCTTTCCCTCCTGGCTCTTCGTACGTGGGAGCTGTCGCCAGAGCCGCGGCCCTACCGGAAAATGCTTCGCAGGCTGGCGCGGCGGCGCCACGTGGGCGCAGGTGTCGCCGAGGCTGACGGCCGCCGGAAAGCCCGCAGCCCCACGGGCTGTGGGGCCACGCGAGCGGCTGCCAAAGAGCTTTCCAACGAGGCACAGCTTTCCCTCCTGGCTCTTCGGGCGTGGGAGCTGTCGCCAGAGCCGCGGCCCTACCGGAAAATGCTTCGCAGGCTGGCGCGGCGGCGCCACGTGGGCGCAGGTGTCGCCGAGGCTGACGGCCGCCGGAAAGCCCGCAGCCCCACGGGCTGTGGGGCCACGCGAGCGGCTGCCAAAGAGCTTTCCAACGAGGCATGGCTTTCCCTCCTGGCTCTTCGGGCGTGGGAGCTGTCGCCAGAGCCGCGGCCCTACCGGAAAATGCTTCGCAGGCTGGAGCGGCGTGCGCCACGTGGGCGCCGGTGGCGCCGAGGCTGACGGCCGCCGGAAAGCCCGCAGCCCCACGGGCTGTGGGGCCACGCGAGTGGCTGCCAAAGAGCTTTCCAAGGACGCACGGCCTTCCCTCCTGGCTCTTCGGGCGTGGGAGCTGTCGCCAGAGCCGCGGCCCTACCGGAAAATGCTTCGCAGGCTGGCGCGGCGGCGCCACGTGGGCGCCGGTGGCAACAAGGCTGACGGCCGCCGGAAAGCCCACAGCCCCACGGGCTGTGGGTCCACGTGAGCGGCTGCCAAAGAGCTTTCCAACGAGGCACGGCTTTCCCTCCTGGCTCTTCGGGCGTGGGAGCTGTCGCCAGAGCCGCGGCCCTACCGGAAAATGCTTCGCAGGCTGGCGCGGCGGCGCCACGTGGGCGCAGCTGTCGCCAAGGCTGACGGCCGTCGGAAAGCCCGCAGCCCCACGGGCTGTGGGGCCACGCGAGCGGCTGCCAAAGAGCTTTCCAACGAGGCACGGCTTTCCCTCCTGGCTCTTCGGGCGTGGGAGCTGTTGCCAGAGCCGCGGCCCTACCGGAAAATGCTTCGCAGGCTAGCGCGGCGGCGCCACGTGGGCGCCGGTGTCGCCGAGGCTGACGGCCGCCGGAAAGCCCACAGCCCCACGGGCTGTGGGACCACGCGAGCGGCTGCCAAAGAGCTTTCCAATAAGGCACGGCTTTCCCGTCTGGCTCTTCGGGCGTGGGAGCTGTCAACAGGGCCGCGGCCCTACCCGAAAATGCTTCGCACGCTGGCGCAGCGGCGCCACGTGGGCGCAGGTGGCGCCGAGGCTGACGGCCGCCGGAAAGCCCCGCCAGCCCCACGGGCTTGTGGGGCCACGCGAGCGGCTGCCAAAGAGCTTTCCAACGAGGCACGGCTTTCCCTCCTGGCTCTTCGGGCGTGGGAGCTGTCGCCAGAGCCGCAGCCCTACCGGAAAAGCTTCGCAGGCTTGGCGCGGCGGCGCCACGTGGTCGCAGGTGTCGCCGAGGCTGACGGCCGCCGGAAAGCCCGCAGCCCCACGGGCTGTGGGGCCACACGAGCGGCTGCCAAAGAGCTTTCCAAGGAGGCACGGCTTTCCCGTCTGGCTCTTCGGGTGTGGGAGCTGTCGCCACAGCCGCGGCCCCTACCGGAAAATGCTTTGCAGGCTGGCGCGGCGGCGCCACGTGGGCGCCGGTGTCGCCGAGGCTGACGGCCGCCGGAAAGCCCGCAGCCCCCACGGGCTGTGGGGCCACGCGAGCGGCTGCCAAAGAGCTTTCCAACGAGGCACGGCTTTCCCTCCTGGCTCTTCGGGCGTGGGAGCTGTCGCCAGAGCCGCGGCCCTACCGGAAAATGCTTCGCAGGCTGGCGCCGTCGGCGCCACGTGGGCGCAGGTGTCGCCGAGGCTGACGGCCGCCCGGGAAAGCCCGCAGCCCCACGGGCTGTGGGTCCACGCGAGCGGCTGCCAAAGAGCTTTCCAAGGAGGCACGGCTTTCCCTCCTGGCTCTTCGGGCGTGGGAGCTGTCGCCAGAGCCGCGGCCCTACCGGAAAATGCTTCGCAGGCTGGCGCGGGGGCGCCACGTGGTCGCAGGTGTCGCCGAGGCTGACGGCCGCCGGAAAGCCCGCAGCCCCACGGGCTGTGGGGCCACGCGAGCGGCTGCCAAAGAGCTTTCCAACGAGGCACGGCTTTCCCTCCTGGCTCTTCGGGCGTGGGAGCTGTCGCCAGAGCCGCGGCCCTACCGGAAAATGCTTTGCAAGCTGGCGCGGCGGCGCCACGTGGGCGCCGGTGGCAACGAGGCTGACGGCCGCCGGAAAGCCCGCAGCCCCACGGGCTGTGAGGCCACGCGAGCGGCTGCCATAGAGCTTTCCAACGAGGCACGGCTTTCCCTCCTGGCTCTTCGGGGCGTGGGAGCTGTCCGCCAGAGCCGCGGCCCTACCGGAAAATGCTTCGCAGGGTGGCGTGGCGGCACCACGTGGGCGCCGGTGTCGCCGAGGCTTATGGCTGCCGGAAAGCCCGCAGCCCCACGGGCTGTGGGGCCACGCGAGCGGCTGCCAAAGAGCTTTCCAACGAGGGCACGGCTTTCCCTCCTGGCTCTTCGGGCGTGGGAGCTGTCGCCAGAGCCGCGGCCCTACCGGAAAATGCTTCGCAGGCTGGCGCGGCGGCGCCATGTGGGCGACGGTGTCGCCGAGGCTGACGGCCGCCGGAAAGCCCGCAGCCCCACGGCTGTGGGGCCACAAGAGCAGCTGCAAAGAGCTTTCCAACGATGTACGGCTTTCCCTCGTGGCTCTTCAGGCGTGGGAGCTGTCGCCAGAGCCGCGGGCCCTACCGGAAAAATGCTTCGCAGGCTGGCGCGGCGGCGCCACGTGGGCGCAGGTGTCGCCGAGGCTGACGGCCGCCGGAAAGCCCGCAGCCCCACGGGCTGTGGGGCCACGCGAGCGGCTGCCAAAGAGCTTTCCAACGAGGCATGGCTTTCCCTCCTGGCTCTTCGGGCGTGGGAGCTGTCGCCAGAGCCGCGGCCCTACCGGAAAATGCTTCGCAGGCTGGCGCGGCGGCGCCACGTGGGCGCCGGTGGGCGCCGAGGCTGACGTCCGCCGGAAAGCCCGCAGCCCCACGGGCTGTGGGTCCACGCGAGTGGCTGCCAAAGAGCTTTCCAAGGACGCACGGCCTTCCCTCCTGGCTCTTCGGGGCGTGGGAGCTGTCGCCAGAGCCGCGGCACCTACCGGAAAATGCTTCGCACGCTGGCGCAGCGGCGCCACGTGGGCGCCGTTGTCGCCGAGGCTGACGGCCGCCGGAAAGCCCGCAGCCCCACAGGCTGTGGGGCCACGCGAGCGGCTGCCAAAGAGCTTTCCAATAAGCACGGCTTTCCCTCCTGGCTCTTCGTACGTGGGAGCTGTCGCCAGAGCCGCGGCCCTACCGGAAAATGCTTCGCAGGCTGGCGCGGCGGCGCCACATGTGCACTTGTGTCGCCGAGGCTGACGGCCGCCGGAAAGCCCACAGCCCCACGGGCTGTGGGGCCACGCGAACGGCTTGCCAAAGAGCTTTCCAACGAGGTACGGCTTCCACTCCTGCCGCTCTTTGGGCGTGGGAGCTGTCGCCAGAGCCGCGGCCCTACCGGAAAATGCTTCGCAGGCTGGCGCGGCGGCGCCACGTGGGCGCAGGTGTCGCCGAGGCTGACGGCCGCCGGAAAGCCCGCAGCCCCCACGGGCTGTGGTGGCACGCGAGCGGCTGCCAAAGAGCTTTCCAAGGAGGCATGGCTTTCCCTCCTGGCTTTTGGGCGTGGGAAGCTGTCGCCAGAGCCGCGGCCCCTACCAGCAAAATGCTTCGCAGGCTGGAGCGCGTGCGCCAGCGTGGGCGCCGGTGGCGCCGAGGCTGACGGCCGCCGGAAAGTCCCGTCATGCCCCACGGGCTGTGGGGCCACGCGAGTGGCTGCCAAGAGCTTTCCAAGGACGCACGGCCTTCCCTCCTGGCTCTTCGGGCGTGGGAGCTGTCGCCAGAGCCGCGGCCCTAGCCGGAAAATGCTTCGCAGGCTGGCGCGGGCGGCGACCACGTGGGCGCCGTGTGGCAACGACGAGGCTGGACGGCCGCCGGAAAGCCACTGCCCCACGGGCTGTGGGTCCACGTGAGCGGCTGCCAAAGAGCTTCCAACGAGGCACGGGCTTTCCCTCCTGGCTCTTCGGGCGTGGGAGCTGTCGCCAGAGCCGCGGCCCTACCGGAAAATGCTTCGCAGGCTGGCGTCGGCGGCGCCACGTGGGCGCAGCTGTCGCCAAGGCTGACGGCCGCCGGAAAGCCCGCAGCCCCACGGGCTGTGGGGCCACGCGAGCGGCTGCCAAAGAGCTTCCAACGAGGCACGGCTTTCCCTCCTGGCTCTCGGGCGTGGGAGCTGTTGCCAGAGCCGCGGCCCTACCGAAAATGCTTCGCAGGCTGGCGCGGGCGGCGCCACGTGGTCGCAGGTGTCGCCGAGGCTGACGGCCGCCAGAAAGCCCGCAGCCCCACGGGCTGTGGGGCCACACGAGCGGCTGCCAAAGAGCTTTCCAAGGAGGCACGGCTTTCCCGTCTGGCTCTTCGGGTGTGGGAGCTGTCGCCACAGCCGCGGCCCTACGGAAAATGCTTTGCAGGCTGGCGCGGCGGCGCCACGTGGGCGCCGGTGTCGCCGAGGCTGACGGCCGCCGGAAAGCCCGCAGCCCCACGGGCTGTGGGGCCACGCGAGCGGCTGCCAAAGAGCTTTCCAATAAGGCACGGCTTTCCCTCCTGGCTCTTCGTACGTGGGAGCTGTCGCCAGAGCCGCGGCCTACCGGAAAATGCTTCGCAGGCTGGTGCGGCGGCGCCACATGTGCACTTGTGTCGCCGAGGCTGACGGCCGCCGGAAAGCCCGCAGCCCCACGGGCTGTGGGGCCACGCCAGCGGCTGCCAAGAGCTTTCCACGAGGTACGGCTTTCCCTCCTGGCTCTTCGGGCGTGGGAGCTGTCGCCAGAGCCGCGGCCGTACCGGAAAATGCTTCGCAGGCTGGCGCGGCGGCGCCACGTGGGCGCCGGTGTCGCCGAGGCTGACGGCCGCCGGAAAGCCGCAGCCCCACGGGCTGTGGGGCCACGCGAGCGGCTGCCAAAGAGCTTTCCAACGAGGCACGGCTTCCCTCCTGGCTCTTCGGGCGTGGGAGCTGTCGCCAGAGCCGCGGCCCTACGAAAATGCTTCGCAGGCTGGCGCGGCGGCGCCACATGGGCGCAAGCTGTCACCAAGGCTGACGGCCGCCGGAAAGCCCGCAGCCCCACGGGCTGTGGGGCCACGCGAGCGGCTGCCAAAGAGCTTTCTCCAACGAGGTAGGGCTTTCCCTCCTGGCTCTTCGGGCGTGGGAGCTGTCGCCAGAGCCGCGGCCCTACCGGAAAATGCCTTCGCAGGCTGGCGCGGTGGCGCCACGTGGGAGCAGCTGTCGCCAAGGCTGACGGCCGCCGGAAAGGCCCGCAGCCCCACGGGCTGTGGGGCCACGCGAGCGGCTGCCAAAGAGCTTTCCAACGAGGCACGGCTTTCCCTCCTGGCTCTTCGGGCGTGGGAGCTGTCGCCAGAGCCGCGGCCCTACCGGAAAATGCTTCGAAGGCTGGTGCGGCGGCGCCACGTGGTCGCAGGTGTCGCCGAGGCTGACGGCCGCCGGAAAGCCCGCAGCCCCACGGGCTGTGGGGCCACGCGAGCGGCTGCCAAAGAGCTTTCCAAGGAGCACGGCTTTCCCTCCTGGCTCTTCGGGCGTGGGAGCTGTCGCCAG
>NW_026529735.1:0-54581 GCF_028500815.1 Rissa tridactyla | reverse complement strand
GTGGGGGCCAAGCAAGCGGTTCCCAAAGAGCTTTAGAACAAGGCATAGTTTTCCCTGCTGGCTCTTTGGGCATGGGACCCATCTCCAGCCATAGGCCATTTTTGTGCTTGATAGGGCGCCAAGTGGGAAAGGGTTGCTTTGAGGCTGAAGACAGCAGGAAAGCCCGCAGCCCCCAGGTCTGTGGGGCTATGCAAGCGGTTCCCAAAGAGCTTTAGAACAAGGCATAGTTTTCCCTGCTGGCTCTCTGGGCGGGGGACCCATCTCCAGCCGTATGGCCATTTTTGAGCCTGGCGCGGCGCCAGGTGGGAAAGGGTGGCTTTGAGGCTGAAGGCAGGAGCAAAGCCCGCAACCCCCAGGTCTGTGGTGCTACGCAAGCGGTTCCCAAAGAGCTTTAGAACAAGGCATAAGTTTTCCCAGCTGGCTCTTGGGCATGGGACCCATCTCCAGACATAGGCCATTTTTGTGCCTGGCGCGGCGCCAAGTGGGAAAGGGTGCTGTCGAGGCTGAAGGCAGCTGGAAAGCCCGCAGCCCCAAGGTCTGTGGGGCTACGCAAGCGGTTCCCAAAGAGCTTTAGAACAAGGCATAAGTTTTCCCTGCTGGCTCTTTGGGCGGGGGACCCATCTCCAGTCGTATGGCTATTTTTATGCCTGGCGCGTTGCGTAGTGGGAAAGGGTGGTTTTGAGGCTGAAGGCAGCAGGAAAGCCTGCAGCCCCCAGGTCTGTGGGGCTACGCAAGCGGTTCCCAAAGAGCTTTAGAACAAGGCATAGTTTTCCCTGCTGGCTCTTTGGGCGGGGGACCCATCTCCAGCCGTATATCCATTTTTGTGCCTGATGCGGCGCAAAGTGGGAAAGGGTGGCTTTGAGGCTGAAGGCAGCAGGAAAGCCCGCAGCCCCCAGGTCTGTGCGGCTACGCAAGCGGTTCCCAAAGAGCTTTAGAACAAGGCATAGTTTTCCCTGCTGGCTCTTTGGGCATGGGACCCATCTCCAGCCATAGGCCATTTTTGTGCCTGGCGCGGCGCCAAGAGGGAAAGGGTGGTGTCGAGGCTAAAGGCAGCAGGAAAGCCCGCAGCCCCCAGGTCTGTGGGGCTACGCAAGCGGTTCCCAAAGAGTATTAGAACAAGCATAGTTTTCCCTGCTGGCTCTTTGGGCGGGGGGACCCATCTCCAGCCATATGGCCATTTTTGTGCATGGCGCAGCGCCAAGTGGGAAATGGTGGTATCGAGGCTGAAGGCAGCAGGAAAGCCCGCAGTCCCCACGTCTGTGGGGCTACGCAAGCGGTTCCCAAAGAGCTTTAGAACAAGGCATAGTTTTCCCTGCTGGCTCTTTGGGTGGGGGACCCATCTCCAGCCGTATGGCTATTTTTGTGCCTGACGCGGTGCGTAGTGGCATAGGGTGGTTTTGAGGCTGAAGGCAGCAGGAGAGCACGCAGCCCCCACGTCTGTGGGGCCAAGCAAGCGGTTCCCAAAGAGCTTTAGAACAAGGCATAGTTTTCCCTGCTGGCTCTTTGGGCGGGGGACCCATCTCCAGCCGTATGGCCATTTTTGTGCCTGGCGCGGTGCGTAGTGGGAAAGGGTGGTTTTGAGGCTGAAGGCAGCAGGAAAGCCCGCAGCCCCCAGGTCTGAGGGGCTACGCAAGCGGTTCCCAAAGAGCTTTAGAACAAGGCATAGTTTTCCCTGCTGGCTCTTTGGGCGGGGGACCCATCTCCAGCCGTATGGCCATTTTTGTGCCTGGCGCGGCGCCAAGTGGGTAAGGGTGGTGTCGAGGCTGAAGGCAGCAGCAAAGCCAGCAGCCCCCAGGTCTGTGGGGCCAAGCAAGCGGTTCCCAAAGAGCTTTAGAACAAGGCATAGTTTTCCCTGCTGGCTCTTTGGGCATGGGACCCATCTCCAGCCGTATGGCCATTTTTGTCCCTGCCCGGCGCCAAGTGGGAAAGGGTGGTGTCGAGGCTGAAGGCAGCAGGAAAGCCTGCAGCCCCCAGGTCTGTGGGGCCAAGCAAGCGGTTCCCAAAGAGCTTTAGAACAAGGCATAGTTTTCCCTGCTGGCTCTTTGGGCATGGGACCCATCTCCAGCCGTATGGCCATTTTTGTGCCTGGCGCGGCGCCAAGTGGGAAAGGGTGGCTTTGAGGCTGAAGGCAGCAGGAAAGCCCGCAGCCCCCAGGTCTGTGGGGCTACGCAAGCGGTTCCCAGAGACCTTTAGAACAAGGCATAGTTTCCCCTGCTGGCTCTTTGGGCATGGGACCCATCTCCAGCCATATGGCCATTTTTGTGCTTGGCCCGGCGCCAAGAGGGAAAGGGTGGTGTCGAGGCTAAAGGCAGCAGGAAAGCCCGCAGCCCCCAGGTCTGTGGGGCTACGCAAGCGGTTCCCAAAGAGCTTTAGAACAAGGCATAGTTTTCCCTGCTGGCTCTTTGGGCATAAGACCCATCTCCAGCCAAATGGCCATTTTTGTGCCTGGCCCGGCGCCAAGAGGGAAAGGGTGGTGTCGAGGCTAAAGGCAGCAGGAAAGCCCGCAGCCCCCAGGTCTGTGGGGCTACGCAAGCGGTTCCCAAAGAGCTTTAGAACAAGGCATAGTTTTCCCTGCTGGCTCTTTGGGCGGGGGACTCATCTCCAGCCGTATGGCCATTTTTGTGCATGGCGCAGCGCCAAGTGGGAAATGGTGTTATCGAGGCTGAAGGCAGCAGGAAAGCCCGCAGCCCCCACGTCTGTGGGGCTACGCAAGCGGTTCCCAAAGAGCTTTAGAACAAGGCATAGTTTTCCCTGCTGGCTCTTTGGGCATGGGACCCATCTCCAGCCATAGGCCATTTTTGTGCCTGATGCGGCGCCAAGTGGGAAAGGGTGGCTTTGAGGCTGAAGACAGCAGGAAAGCCTGCAGCCCCCAGGTCTGTGGGGCTACGCAAGCGGTTCCCAAAGAGCTTTAGAACAAGGCATAGTTTTCCCTGCTGGCTCTTTGGGTGGGGGACCCATCTCCAGCCGTATGGCTATTTTTGTGCCTGACGCGGTGCGTAGTGGCATAGGGTGGTTTTGAGGCTGAAGGCAGCAGGAAAGCCCGCAGCCCCCACGTCTGTGGGGCCAAGCAAGCGGTTCCCAAAGAGCTTTAGAACAAGGCATAGTTTTCCCTGCTGGCTCTTTGGGCGGGGGACCCATCTCCAGCCGTATGGCCATTTTTGTGCCTGGCGCGGTGCGTAGTGGGAAAGGGTGGTTTTGAGGCTGAAGGCAGCAGGAAAGCCCGCAGCCCCCAGGTCTGAGGGGCTACGCAAGCGGTTCCCAAAGAGCTTTAGAACAAGGCATAGTTTTCCCTGCTGGCTCTTTGGGCGGGGGACCCATCTCCAGCCGTATGGCCATTTTTGTGCCTGGCGCGGCGCCAAGTGGGTAAGGGTGGTGTCGAGGCTGAAGGCAGCAGCAAAGCCAGCAGCCCCCAGGTCTGTGGGGCCAAGCAAGCGGTTCCCAAAGAGCTTTAGAACAAGGCATAGTTTTCCCTGCTGGCTCTTTGGGCATGGGACCCATCTCCAGCCGTATGGCCATTTTTGTCCCTGCCCGGCGCCAAGTGGGAAAGGGTGGTGTCGAGGCTGAAGGCAGCAGGAAAGCCTGCAGCCCCCAGGTCTGTGGGGCCAAGCAAGCGGTTCCCAAAGAGCTTTAGAACAAGGCATAGTTTTCCCTGCTGGCTCTTTGGGCATGGGACCCATCTCCAGCCGTATGGCCATTTTTGTGCCTGGCGCGGCGCCAAGTGGGAAAGGGTGGCTTTGAGGCTGAAGGCAGCAGGAAAGCCCGCAGCCCCCAGGTCTGTGGGGCTACGCAAGCGGTTCCCAGAGACCTTTAGAACAAGGCATAGTTTCCCCTGCTGGCTCTTTGGGCATGGGACCCATCTCCAGCCATATGGCCATTTTTGTGCTTGGCCCGGCGCCAAGAGGGAAAGGGTGGTGTCGAGGCTAAAGGCAGCAGGAAAGCCCGCAGCCCCCAGGTCTGTGGGGCTACGCAAGCGGTTCCCAAAGAGCTTTAGAACAAGGCATAGTTTTCCCTGCTGGCTCTTTGGGCATAAGACCCATCTCCAGCCAAATGGCCATTTTTGTGCCTGGCCCGGCGCCAAGAGGGAAAGGGTGGTGTCGAGGCTAAAGGCAGCAGGAAAGCCCGCAGCCCCCAGGTCTGTGGGGCTACGCAAGCGGTTCCCAAAGAGCTTTAGAACAAGGCATAGTTTTCCCTGCTGGCTCTTTGGGCGGGGGACTCATCTCCAGCCGTATGGCCATTTTTGTGCATGGCGCAGCGCCAAGTGGGAAATGGTGTTATCGAGGCTGAAGGCAGCAGGAAAGCCCGCAGCCCCCACGTCTGTGGGGCTACGCAAGCGGTTCCCAAAGAGCTTTAGAACAAGGCATAGTTTTCCCTGCTGGCTCTTTGGGCATGGGACCCATCTCCAGCCATAGGCCATTTTTGTGCCTGATGCGGCGCCAAGTGGGAAAGGGTGGCTTTGAGGCTGAAGACAGCAGGAAAGCCTGCAGCCCCCAGGTCTGTGGGGCTACGCAAGCGGTTCCCAAAGAGCTTTAGAACAAGGCATAGTTTTCCCTGCTGGCTCTTTGGGTGGGGGACCCATCTCCAGCCGTATGGCTATTTTTGTGCCTGACGCGGTGCGTAGTGGCATAGGGTGGTTTTGAGGCTGAAGGCAGCAGGAAAGCCCGCAGCCCCCACGTCTGTGGGGCCAAGCAAGCGGTTCCCAAAGAGCTTTAGAACAAGGCATAGTTTTCCCTGCTGGCTCTTTGGGCGGGGGACCCATCTCCAGCCGTATGGCCATTTTTGTGCCTGGCCGGGGGCCAAGTGGGAAAGGGTGGTTTTGAGGCTGAAGGCAGCAGGAAAGCCCGCAGCCCCCAGGTCTGTGGGGCCAAGCAAGCGGTTCCCAAAGAGCTTTAGAACAAGGCATAGTTTTCCCTGCTGGCTCTTTGGGCATGGGACCCATCTCCAGCCATAGGCCATTTTTGTGCTTGATAGGGCGCCAAGTGGGAAAGGGTTGCTTTGAGGCTGAAGACAGCAGGAAAGCCCGCAGCCCCCAGGTCTGTGGGGCTATGCAAGCGGTTCCCAAAGAGCTTTAGAACAAGGCATAGTTTTCCCTGCTGGCTCTCTGGGCGGGGGACCCATCTCCAGCCGTATGGCCATTTTTGAGCCTGGCGCGGCGCCAGGTGGGAAAGGGTGGCTTTGAGGCTGAAGGCAGGAGCAAAGCCCGCAACCCCCAGGTCTGTGGTGCTACGCAAGCGGTTCCCAAAGAGCTTTAGAACAAGGCATAGTTTTCCCAGCTGGCTCTTTGGGCATGGGACCCATCTCCAGACATAGGCCATTTTTGTGCCTGGCGCGGCGCCAAGTGGGAAAGGGTGCTGTCGAGGCTGAAGGCAGCTGGAAAGCCCGCAGCCCCAAGGTCTGTGGGGCTACGCAAGCGGTTCCCAAAGAGCTTTAGAACAAGGCATAGTTTTCCCTGCTGGCTCTTTGGGCGGGGGACCCATCTCCAGTCGTATGGCTATTTTTATGCCTGGCGCGTTGCGTAGTGGGAAAGGGTGGTTTTGAGGCTGAAGGCAGCAGGAAAGCCTGCAGCCCCCAGGTCTGTGGGGCTACGCAAGCGGTTCCCAAAGAGCTTTAGAACAAGGCATAGTTTTCCCTGCTGGCTCTTTGGGCGGGGGACCCATCTCCAGCCGTATATCCATTTTTGTGCCTGATGCGGCGCAAAGTGGGAAAGGGTGGCTTTGAGGCTGAAGGCAGCAGGAAAGCCCGCAGCCCCCAGGTCTGTGCGGCTACGCAAGCGGTTCCCAAAGAGCTTTAGAACAAGGCATAGTTTTCCCTGCTGGCTCTTTGGGCATGGGACCCATCTCCAGCCATAGGCCATTTTTGTGCCTGGCGCGGCGCCAAGAGG
Organism: Rissa tridactyla; assembly: GCF_028500815.1. Taxonomy (NCBI): domain Eukaryota; kingdom Metazoa; phylum Chordata; class Aves; order Charadriiformes; family Laridae; genus Rissa; species Rissa tridactyla. The sequence continues at coordinate 48,703 of NW_026529735.1, read as the reverse complement.
GAAAGGGTGGTGTCGAGGCTAAAGGCAGCAGGAAAGCCCGCAGCCCCCAGGTCTGTGGGGCTACGCAAGCGGTTCCCAAAGAGTATTAGAACAAGGCATAGTTTTCCCTGCTGGCTCTTTGGGCGGGGGACCCATCTCCAGCCATATGGCCATTTTTGTGCATGGCGCAGCGCCAAGTGGGAAATGGTGGTATCGAGGCTGAAGGCAGCAGGAAAGCCCGCAGTCCCCACGTCTGTGGGGCTACGCAAGCGGTTCCCAAAGAGCTTTAGAACAAGGCATAGTTTTCCCTGCTGGCTCTTTGGGTGGGGGACCCATCTCCAGCCGTATGGCTATTTTTGTGCCTGACGCGGTGCGTAGTGGCATAGGGTGGTTTTGAGGCTGAAGGCAGCAGGAGAGCACGCAGCCCCCACGTCTGTGGGGCCAAGCAAGCGGTTCCCAAAGAGCTTTAGAACAAGGCATAGTTTTCCCTGCTGGCTCTTTGGGCGGGGGACCCATCTCCAGCCGTATGGCCATTTTTGTGCCTGGCGCGGTGCGTAGTGGGAAAGGGTGGTTTTGAGGCTGAAGGCAGCAGGAAAGCCCGCAGCCCCCAGGTCTGAGGGGCTACGCAAGCGGTTCCCAAAGAGCTTTAGAACAAGGCATAGTTTTCCCTGCTGGCTCTTTGGGCGGGGGACCCATCTCCAGCCGTATGGCCATTTTTGTGCCTGGCGCGGCGCCAAGTGGGTAAGGGTGGTGTCGAGGCTGAAGGCAGCAGCAAAGCCAGCAGCCCCCAGGTCTGTGGGGCCAAGCAAGCGGTTCCCAAAGAGCTTTAGAACAAGGCATAGTTTTCCCTGCTGGCTCTTTGGGCATGGGACCCATCTCCAGCCGTATGGCCATTTTTGTCCCTGCCCGGCGCCAAGTGGGAAAGGGTGGCTTTGAGGCTGAAGGCAGCAGGAAAGCCCGCAGCCCCCAGGTCTGTGGGGCTACGCAAGCGGTTCCCAGAGACCTTTAGAACAAGGCATAGTTTCCCCTGCTGGCTCTTTGGGCATGGGACCCATCTCCAGCCATATGGCCATTTTTGTGCTTGGCCCGGCGCCAAGAGGGAAAGGGTGGTGTCGAGGCTAAAGGCAGCAGGAAAGCCCGCAGCCCCCAGGTCTGTGGGGCTACGCAAGCGGTTCCCAAAGAGCTTTAGAACAAGGCATAGTTTTCCCTGCTGGCTCTTTGGGCATAAGACCCATCTCCAGCCAAATGGCCATTTTTGTGCCTGGCCCGGCGCCAAGAGGGAAAGGGTGGTGTCGAGGCTAAAGGCAGCAGGAAAGCCCGCAGCCCCCAGGTCTGTGGGGCTACGCAAGCGGTTCCCAAAGAGCTTTAGAACAAGGCATAGTTTTCCCTGCTGGCTCTTTGGGCGGGGGACTCATCTCCAGCCGTATGGCCATTTTTGTGCATGGCGCAGCGCCAAGTGGGAAATGGTGTTATCGAGGCTGAAGGCAGCAGGAAAGCCCGCAGCCCCCACGTCTGTGGGGCTACGCAAGCGGTTCCCAAAGAGCTTTAGAACAAGGCATAGTTTTCCCTGCTGGCTCTTTGGGCATGGGACCCATCTCCACCCATAGGCCATTTTTGTGCCTGATGCGGCGCCAAGTGGGAAAGGGTGGCTTTGAGGCTGAAGACAGCAGGAAAGCCTGCAGCCCCCAGGTCTGTGGGGCTACGCAAGCGGTTCCCAAAGAGCTTTAGAACAAGGCAGAGTTTTCCCTGCTGGCTCTTTGGGCGGGGGACCCATCTCCAGCCGTATGGCCATTTTTGTCCCTGCCCGGCGCCAAGTGGGAAAGGGTGGCTTTGAGGCTGAAGGCAGCAGGAAAGCCCGCAGCCCCCAGGTCTGTGGGGCTACGCAAGCGGTTCCCAAAGAGCTTTAGAACAAGGCATAGTTTTCCCTGCTGGCTCTTTGGGCGGGGGACCCATCTCCAGCCGTATGGCCATTTTTGTGCCTGATAGGGCGGCAAGTGGGAAAGGGTGGTGTCGAGGCTGAAGACAGCAGGAAAGCCCGCAGCCCCCACGTCTGTGGGGCCAAGCAAGCGGTTCCCAAAGAGCTTTAGAACAAGGCATAGTTTTCCCTGCTGTCTCTTTGGGCATGGGACCCATCTCCACCCATAGGCCATTTTTGTGCCTGATAGGGCGCCAAGTGGGAAAGGGTGGCTTTGAGGCTGAAGACAGCAGGAAAGCCTGCAGCCCCCAGGTCTGTGGGGCTACGCAAGCGGTTCCCAAAGAGCTTTAGAACAAGGCATAGTTTTCCCTGCTGGCTCTTTGGGTGGGGGACCCATCTCCAGCCGTATGGCCATTTTTGTGCCTGGCGCGGCGCCAAGTGGGAAAGGGTGGTGTCGAGGCTGAAGGCAGCAGGAAAGCCCGCAGCCCCCAGGTCTGTGGGGCTACGCAAGCGGTTCCCAAAGAGCTTTAGAACAAGGCATAGTTTTCCCTGCTGGCTCTTTGGGTGGGGGACCCATCTCCAGACGTATGGCCATTTTTGTGCCTGGCGCGGTGCGTAGTGGCATAGGGTGGTTTTGAGGCTGAAGGCAGCAGGAAAGCCCGCAGCCCCCACGTCTGTGGGGCCAAGCAAGCGGTTCCCAGAGAGCTTTAGAACAAGGCATAGTTTTCCCTGCTGGCTCTTTGGGCGGGGGACCCATCTCCAGCCATATGGCCATTTTTGTGCCTGGCGCGGTGCGTAGTGGGAAAGGGTGGTTTTGAGGCTGAAGGCAGCAGGAAAGCCCGCAGCCCCCACGTCTCTGGGGCCAAGCAAGCGGTTCCCAAAGAGCTTTAGAACAAGGCATAGTTTTCCCTGCTGGCTCTTTGGGCATGGGACCCATCTCCAGCCATAGGCCATTTTTGTGCCTGGCGCGGCGCCAAGTGGGAAAGGGTGGCTTTGAGGCTGAAGGCAGCAGGAAAGCCCGCAGCCCCCAGGTCTGTGGGGCTACGCAAGCGGTTCCCAAAGAGCTTTAGAACAAGGCATAGTTTTCCCTGCTGGCTCTTTGGGCGGGGGACCCATCTCCAGCCGTATGGCCATTTTTGTGCCTGGCGCGGTGCGTAGTGGGAAAGGGTGGTTTTGAGGCTGAAGGCAGCAGGAAAGCCCGCAGCCCCCAGGTCTGAGGGGCTACGCAAGCGGTTCCCAAAGAGCTTTAGAACAAGGCATAGTTTTCCCTGCTGGCTCTTTGGGTGGGGGACCCATCTCCAGCCGTATGGCCATTTTTGTGCCTGGCGCGGCGCCAAGTGGGTAAGGGTGGTGTCGAGGCTGAAGGCAGCAGCAAAGCCTGCAGCCCCCAGGTCTGTGGGGCCAAGCAAGCGGTTCCCAAAGAGCTTTAGAACAAGGCATAGTTTTCCCTGCTGGCTCTTTGGGCATGGGACCCATCTCCAGCCGTATGGCCATTTTTGTGCCTGGCGCGGCGCCAAGTGGGAAAGGGTGGCTTTGAGGCTGAAGGCAGCAGGAAAGCCCGCAGCCCCCAGGTCTGTGGGGCTACGCAAGCGGTTCCCAGAGACCTTTAGAACAAGGCATAGTTTCCCCTGCTGGCTCTTTGGGCATGGGACCCATCTCCAGCCATATGGCCATTTTTGTGCCTGGCCCGGCGCCAAGAGGGAAAGGGTGGTGTCGAGGCTAAAGGCAGCAGGAAAGCTCGCAGCCCCCACGTCTGTGGGGCCAAGCAAGCGGTTCCCAAAGAGCTTTAGAACAAGGCATAGTTTTCCCTGCTGGCTCTTTGGGCATAAGACCCATCTCCAGCCAAATGGCCATTTTTGTGCCTGGCCCGGCGCCAAGAGGGAAAGGGTGGTGTCGAGGCTAAAGGCAGCAGGAAAGCCCGCAGCCCCCAGGTCTGTGGGGCTACGCAAGCGGTTCCCAAAGAGCTTTAGAACAAGGCATAGTTTTCCCTGCTGGCTCTTTGGGCGGGGGACTCATCTCCAGCCGTATGGCCATTTTTGTGCATGGCGCAGCGCCAAGTGGGAAAGGGTGTTATCGAGGCTGAAGGCAGCAGGAAAGCCCGCAGCCCCCAGGTGTGTGGGTCTACGCAAGCGGTTCCCAAAGAGCTTTAGAACAAGGCATAGTTTTCCCTGCTGGCTCTTTGGGCATGGGACCCATCTCCACCCATAGGCCATTTTTGTGCCTGATGCGGCGCCAAGTGGGAAAGGGTGGCTTTGAGGCTGAAGACAGCAGGAAAGCCTGCAGCCCCCAGGTCTGTGGGGCTACGCAAGCGGTTCCCAAAGAGCTTTAGAACAAGGCATAGTTTTCCCTGCTGGCTCTTTGGGTGGGGGACCCATCTCCAGCCGTATGGCTATTTTTGTGCCTGACGCGGTGCGTAGTGGCATAGGGTGGTTTTGAGGCTGAAGGCAGCAGGAAAGCCCGCAGCCCCCACGTCTGTGGGGCCAAGCAAGCGGTTCCCAAAGAGCTTTAGAACAAGGCATAGTTTTCCCTGCTGGCTCTTTGGGCGGGGGACCCATCTCCAGCCGTATGGCCATTTTTGTGCCTGGCGCGGTGCGTAGTGGGAAAGGGTGGTTTTGACGCTGAAGGCAGCAGGAAAGCCCGCAGCCCCCAGGTCTGTGGGGCTACGCAAGCGGTTCCCAAAGAGCTTTAGAACAAGGCATAGTTTTCCCTGCTGGCTCTTTGGGCGGGGGACCCATCTCCAGCCGTATGGCCATTTTTGTGCCTGGCGCGGCGCCAAGTGGGAAAGGGTGGTGTCGAGGTTGAAGGCAGCAGCAAAGCCTGCAGCCCCCAGGTCTGTGGGGCTACGCAAGCGGTTCCCAAAGAGCTTTAGAACAAGGCAGAGTTTTCCCTGCTGGCTCTTTGGGCGGGGGACCCATCTCCAGCCGTATGGCCATTTTTGTCCCTGCCCGGCGCCAAGTGGGAAAGGGTGGCTTTGAGGCTGAAGGCAGCAGGAAAGCCCGCAGCCCCCAGGTCTGTGGGGCTACGCAAGCGGTTCCCAAAGAGCTTTAGAACAAGGCATAGTTTTCCCTGCTGGCTCTTTGGGTGGGGGACCCATCTCCAGCCGTATGGCTATTTTTGTGCCTGACGCGGTGCGTAGTGGCATAGGGTGGTTTTGAGGCTGAAGGCAGCAGGAAAGCCCGCAGCCCCCACGTCTGTGGGGCCAAGCAAGCGGTTCCCAAAGAGCTTTAGAACAAGGCATAGTTTTCCCTGCTGGCTCTTTGGGCGGGGGACCCATCTCCAGCCGTATGGCCATTTTTGTGCCTGGCGCGGTGCGTAGTGGGAAAGGGTGGTTTTGACGCTGAAGGCAGCAGGAAAGCCCGCAGCCCCCAGGTCTGTGGGGCTACGCAAGCGGTTCCCAAAGAGCTTTAGAACAAGGCATAGTTTTCCCTGCTGGCTCTTTGGACGGGGGACCCATCTCCAGCCGTATGGCCATTTTTGTGCCTGGCGCGGCGCCAAGTGGGAAAGGGTGGTGTCGAGGTTGAAGGCAGCAGCAAAGCCTGCAGCCCCCAGGTCTGTGGGGCTACGCAAGCGGTTCCCAAAGAGCTTTAGAACAAGGCAGAGTTTTCCCTGCTGGCTCTTTGGGCGGGGGACCCATCTCCAGCCGTATGGCCATTTTTGTCCCTGCCCGGCGCCAAGTGGGAAAGGGTGGCTTTGAGGCTGAAGGCAGCAGGAAAGCCCGCAGCCCCCAGGTCTGTGGGGCTACGCAAGCGGTTCCCAAAGAGCTTTAGAACAAGGCATAGTTTTCCCTGCTGGCTCTTTGGGCGGGGGACCCATCTCCAGCCGTATGGCCATTTTTGTGCCTGATAGGGCGCCAAGTGGGAAAGGGTGGTGTCGAGGCTGAAGACAGCAGGAAAGCCCGCAGCCCCCAGGTCTGTGGGGCCAAGCAAGCGGTTCCCAAAGAGCTTTAGAACAAGGCATAGTTTTCCCTGCTGTCTCTTTGGGCATGGGACCCATCTCCACCCATAGGCCATTTTTGTGCCTGATAGGGCGCCAAGTGGGAAAGGGTGGCTTTGAGGCTGAAGACAGCAGGAAAGCCTGCAGCCCCCAGGTCTGTGGGGCTACGCAAGCGGTTCCCAAAGAGCTTTAGAACAAGGCATAGTTTTCCCTGCTGGCTCTTTGGGTGGGGGACCCATCTCCAGCCGTATGGCCATTTTTGTGCCTGGCGCGGCGCCAAGTGGGAAAGGGTGGTGTCGAGGCTGAAGGCAGCAGGAAAGCCCGCAGCCCCCAGGTCTGTGGGGCTACGCAAGCGGTTCCCAAAGAGCTTTAGAACAAGGCATAGTTTTCCCTGCTGGCTCTTTGGGTGGGGGACCCATCTCCAGACGTATGGCCATTTTTGTGCCTGGCGCGGTGCGTAGTGGCATAGGGTGGTTTTGAGGCTGAAGGCAGCAGGAAAGCCCGCAGCCCCCACGTCTGTGGGGCCAAGCAAGCGGTTCCCAGAGAGCTTTAGAACAAGGCATAGTTTTCCCTGCTGGCTCTTTGGGCGGGGGACCCATCTCCAGCCATATGGCCATTTTTGTGCCTGGCGCGGTGCGTAGTGGGAAAGGGTGGTTTTGAGGCTGAAGGCAGCAGGAAAGCCCGCAGCCCCCACGTCTCTGGGGCCAAGCAAGCGGTTCCCAAAGAGCTTTAGAACAAGGCATAGTTTTCCCTGCTGGCTCTTAGGGCGGGGGACCCATCTCCAGCCGTATGGCCATTTTTGAGCCTGGCGCGGCGCCAAGTGGGAAAGGGTGGTGTCGAGGCTGAAGGCAGCAGGAAAGCCCGCAGCCCCCAGGTCTTTGGGGCTACGCAAGCGGTTCCCAAAGAGCTTTAGAACAAGGCATAGTTTTCCCTGCTCGCTCTTTGGGCGGGGGACCCATCTCCAGCCGTATGGCCATTTTTGTGCCTGGCGAAGCCCCAAGAGGGAAAGGGTGGCTTTGAATCTGAAGGCAGCAGGAAAGCCCGCAGCCCCCAGGTCTGTGGGGCTACGCAAGCGGTTCCCAAAGAGCTTTAGAACAAGGCATAGTTTTCCCTGCTGGCTCTCTGGGCGGGGGACCCATCTGCAGCCGTATGGCCATTTTTGAGCCTGGAGCAGTGCCAAGTGGGAAAGGGTGGTTTTGAGGGTGAAGGCAGCAGGAAAGCCCGCAGCCCCCAGGTCTGTGGGGCTACGCAAGCGGTTCCCAAAGAGCTTTAGAACAAGGCATAGTTTTCCCTGCTGGCTCTTTGGGCGGGGGACCCATCTCCAGCCGTATGGCCATTTTTGTGCCTGGCGCGGCGCCAATTGGGAAAGGGTGGTGTCGAGGCTGAAGGCAGCAGGAAAGCCCGCAGCCCCCACGTCTGTGGGGCCAAGCAAGCGGTTCCCAAAGAGCTTTAGAACAAGGCATAGTTTTCCCTGCTGGCTCTTTGGGCGGGGGACCCATCTCCAGCCGTATGGCCATTTTTGTGCCTGATAGGGCGCCAAGTGGGAAAGGGTGGCTTTGAGGCTGAAGGCAGCAGGAAAGCCTGCAGCCCCCAGGTCTGTGGGGCTACGCAAGCAGTTCCCAAAGAGCTTTAGAACAAGGCATAGTTTTCCCTGCTGGCTCTTTGTTCGGGGGACCCATCTCCAGCCATAGGCCATTTTTGTGCCTGGCCCGGCGCCCAGTGGAAAGGGTGGCTTTGAGGCTTGAAGGCAGCAGGAAAGCCTGCAGCCCCCAGGTCTGTGGGGCTACGCAAGCGGTTCCCAAAGAGCTTTAGAACAAGGCATAGTTTTCCCTGCTGGCTCTTTGGGCGGGGGACCCATCTCCAGCCGTATGGCCATTTTTGTGCCTGGCGCGGCGCCAAGTGGGAAAGGGTTGTGTCGAGGCTAAAGGCAGCAGGAAAGCCCGCAGCCCCCAGGTCTGTGGGGCTACGCAAGCGGTTCCCAAAGAGCTTTAGAACAAGGCATAATTTTCCCTGCTGGCTCTTTGGGCGGGGGACCCATCTCCAGCCGTATGGCCATTTTTGTGCCTGGCGCAGCGCCAAGTGGGAAAGGGTGGTTTTGAGGCTGAAGGCAGCAGCAAAGCCTGCAGCCCCCAGGTCTGTGGGGCTACGCAAGCGGTTCCCAAAGAGCTTTAGAACAAGGCATAGTTTTCCCTGCTGGCTCTTTGGGCGGGGGACCCATCTCCAGCCGTATGGCCATTTTTGTGCCTGGCCGGGGGCCAAGTGGGAAAGGGTGGTTTTGAGGCTGAAGGCAGCAGGAAAGCCCGCAGCCCCCAGGTCTGTGGGGCCAAGCAAGCGGTTCCCAAAGAGCTTTAGAACAAGGCATAGTTTTCCCTGCTGGCTCTTTGGGCATGGGACCCATCTCCAGCCATAGGCCATTTTTGTGCTTGATAGGGCGCCAAGTGGGAAAGGGTTGCTTTGAGGCTGAAGACAGCAGGAAAGCCCGCAGCCCCCAGGTCTGTGGGGCTATGCAAGCGGTTCCCAAAGAGCTTTAGAACAAGGCATAGTTTTCCCTGCTGGCTCTCTGGGCGGGGGACCCATCTCCAGCCGTATGGCCATTTTAGAGCCTGGCGCGGCGCCAGGTGGGAAAGGGTGGCTTTGAGGCTGAAGGCAGGAGCAAAGCCCGCAACCCCCAGGTCTGTGGGGCTACGCAAGCGGTTCCCAAAGAGCTTTAGAACAAGGCATAGTTTTCCCTGCTGGCTCTTTGGGTGGGGGACCCATCTCCAGACGTATGGCTATTTTTGTGCCTGACGCGGTGCGTAGTGGCATAGGGTGGTTTTGAGGCTGAAGGCAGCAGGAGAGCCCGCAGCCCCCACGTCTGTGGGGCCAAGCAAGCGGTTCCCAAAGAGCTTTAGAACAAGGCATAGTTTTCCCTGCTGGCTCTTTGGGCGGGGGACCCATCTCCAGCCGTATGGCCATTTTTGTGCCTGGCGCGGTGCGTAGTGGGAAAGGGTGGTTTTGACGCTGAAGGCAGCAGGAAAGCCGGCAGCCCCCAGGTCTGAGGGGCTACGCAAGCGGTTCCCAAAGAGCTTTAGAACAAGGCATAGTTTTCCCTGCTGGCTCTTTGGGCGGGGGACCCATCTCCAGCCGTATGGCCATTTTTGTGCCTGGCGCGGCGCCAAGTGGGTAAGGGTGGTGTCGAGGCTGAAGGCAGCAGCAAAGCCTGCAGCCCCCAGGTCTGTGGGGCCAAGCAAGCGGTTCCCAAAGAGCTTTAGAACAAGGCATAGTTTTCCCTGCTGGCTCTTTGGGCGGGGGACCCATCTCCAGCCGTATGGCCATTTTTGTCCCTGGCCCGGCGCCAAGTGGGAAAGGGTGGCTTTGAGGCTGAAGGCAGCAGGAAAGCCCGCAGCCCCCAGGTCTGTGGGGCTACGCAAGCGGTTCCCAAAGAGCTTTAGAACAAGGCATAGTTTTCCCTGCTGGCTCTTTGGGCGGGGGACCCATCTCCAGCCGTATGGCCATTTTTGTGCCTGATAGGGCGCCAAGTGGGAAAGGGTGGTGTCGAGGCTGAAGACAGCAGGAAAGCCCGCAGCCCCCACGTCTGTGGGGCCAAGCAAGCGGTTCCCAAAGAGCTTTAGAACAAGGCATAGTTTTCCCTGCTGTCTCTTTGGGCATGGGACCCATCTCCACCCATAGGCCATTTTTGTGCCTGATAGGGCGCCAAGTGGGAAAGGGTGGCTTTGAGGCTGAAGACAGCAGGAAAGCCTGCAGCCCCCAGGTCTGTGGGGCTACGCAAGCGGTTCCCAAAGAGCTTTAGAACAAGGCATAGTTTTCCCTGCTGGCTCTTTGGGTGGGGGACCCATCTCCAGCCGTATGGCCATTTTTGTGCCTGGCGCGGCGCCAAGTGGGAAAGGGTGGTGTCGAGGCTGAAGGCAGCAGGAAAGCCCGCAGCCCCCAGGTCTGTGGGGCTACGCAAGCGGTTCCCAAAGAGCTTTAGAACAAGGCATAGTTTTCCCTGCTGGCTCTTTGGGTGGGGGACCCATCTCCAGACGTATGGCCATTTTTGTGCCTGGCGCGGCGCCAAGTGGGAAAGGGTGGCTTTGAGGCTGAAGGCAGCAGCAAAGCCCGCAGCCCCCAGGTCTGTGGGGCTACGCAAGCGGTTCCCAAAGAGCTTTAGAACAAGGCATAGTTTTCCCTGCTGGCTCTTAGGGCGGGGGACCCATCTCCAGCCGTATGGCCATTTTTGAGCCTGGCGCGGCGCCAAGTGGGAAAGGGTGGTGTCGAGGCTGAAGGCAGCAGGAAAGCCCGCAGCCCCCAGGTCTTTGGGGCTACGCAAGCGGTTCCCAAAGAGCTTTAGAACAAGGCATAGTTTTCCCTGCTCGCTCTTTGGGCGGGGGACCCATCTCCAGCCGTATGGCCATTTTTGTGCCTGGCGAAGCCCCAAGAGGGAAAGGGTGGCTTTGAATCTGAAGGCAGCAGGAAAGCCCGCAGCCCCCAGGTCTGTGCGGCTACGCAAGCGGTTCCCAAAGAGCTTTAGAACAAGGCATAGTTTTCCCTGCTGGCTCTCTGGGCGGGGGACCCATCTGCAGCCGTATGGCCATTTTTGAGCCTGGAGCAGTGCCAAGTGGGAAAGGGTGGTTTTGAGGGTGAAGGCAGCAGGAAAGCCCGCAGCCCCCAGGTCTGTGGGGCTACGCAAGCGGTTCCCAAAGAGCTTTAGAACAAGGCATAGTTTTCCCTGCTGGCTCTTTGGGCGGGGGACCCATCTCCAGCCGTATGGCCATTTTTGTGCCTGGCGCGGCGCCAATTGGGAAAGGGTGGTGTCGAGGCTGAAGGCAGCAGGAAATCCCGCAGCCCCCACGTCTGTGGGGCCAAGCAAGCGGTTCCCAAAGAGCTTTAGAACAAGGCATAGTTTTCCCTGCTGGCTCTTTGGGCATGGGACCCATCTCCAGCCATAGGCCATTTTTGTGCTTGATAGGGCGCCAAGTGGGAAAGGGTGGCTTTGAGGCTGAAGGCAGCAGGAAAGCCTGCAGCCCCCAGGTCTGTGGGGCTACGCAAGCAGTTCCCAAAGAGCTTTAGAACAAGGCATAGTTTTCCCTGCTGGCTCTTTGTTCGGGGGACCCATCTCCAGCCATAGGCCATTTTTGTGCCTGGCCCGGCGCCCAGTGGAAAGGGTGGCTTTGAGGCTTGAAGGCAGCAGGAAAGCCTGCAGCCCCCAGGTCTGTGGGGCTACGCAAGCGGTTCCCAAAGAGCTTTAGAACAAGGCATAGTTTTCCCTGCTGGCTCTTTGGGCGGGGGACCCATCTCCAGCCGTATGGCCATTTTTGTGCCTGGCGCGGCGCCAAGTGGGAAAGGGTGGCTTTCAGGCTAAAGGCAGCAGGAAAGCCCGCAGCCCCCAGGTCTGTGGGGCTACGCAAGCGGTTCCCAAAGAGCTTTAGAACAAGGCATAATTTTCCCTGCTGGCTCTTTGGGCGGGGGACCCATCTCCAGCCGTATGGCCATTTTTGTGCCTGGCGCAGCGCCAAGTGGGAAAGGGTGGTTTTGAGGCTGAAGGCAGCAGCAAAGCCTGCAGCCCCCAGGTCTGTGGGGCTACGCAAGCGGTTCCCAAAGAGCTTTAGAACAAGGCATAGTTTTCCCTGCTGGCTCTTTGGGCGGGGGACCCATCTCCAGCCGTATGGCCATTTTTGTGCCTGGACGGGGGCCAAGTGGGAAAGGGTGGTTTTGAGGCTGAAGGCAGCAGGAAAGCCCGCAGCCCCCAGGTCTGTGGGGCCAAGCAAGCGGTTCCCAAAGAGTTTAGAACAAGGCATAGTTTTCCCTGATGGCTCTTTGGGCATGGGACCCATCTCCAGCCATAGGCCATTTTTGTGCCTGATAGGGCGCCAAGTGGGAAAGGGTTGCTTTGAGGCTGAAGACAGCAGGAAAGCCCGCAGCCCCCAGGTCTGTGGGGCTATGCAAGCGGTTCCCAAAGAGCTTTAGAACAAGGCATAGTTTTCCCTGCTGGCTCTCTGGGCGGGGGACCCATCTCCAGCCGTATGGCCATTTTTGAGCCTGGCGCGGCGCCAGGTGGGAAAGGGTGGCTTTGAGGCTGAAGGCAGGAGCAAAGCCCGCAACCCCCAGGTCTGTGGGGCTACGCAAGCGGTTCCCAAAGAGCTTTAGAACAAGGCATAGTTTTCCCTGCTGGCTCTTTGGGCGGGGGACCCATCTCCAGCCATAGGCCATTTTTGTGCCTGGCGCGGCGCCAAGTGGGAAAGGGTGGCTTTGAGGCTGAAGGCAGCAGCAAAGCCCGCAGCCCCCAGGTCTGTGGGGCTACGCAAGCGGTTCCCAAAGAGCTTTAGAACAAGGCATAGTTTTCCCTGCTGGCTCTTTGGGCGGGGGACCCATCTCCAGCCGTATGGCCATTTTTGTGCCTGATAGGGCGCCAAGTGGGAAAGGGTGGTGTCGAGGCTGAAGACAGCAGGAAAGCCTGCAGCCCCCAGGTCTGTGGGGTTACGCAAGCGGTTCCCAAAGAGCTTTAGAACAAGGCATAGTTTTCCCTGCTGGCTCTTTGGGCGGGGGACCCATCTCCAGCCGTATGGCCATTTTTGAGCCTGGCGCGGCGCCAGGTGGGAAAGGGTGGCTTTGAGGCTGAAGGCAGGAGCAAAGCCTGCAGCCCCCAGGTCTGTGGGGCTACGCAAGCGGTTCCCAAAGAGCTTTAGAACAAGGCATAGTTTTCCCTGCTGGCTCTTAGGGCGGGGGACCCATCTCCAGCCGTATGGCCATTTTTGAGCCTGGCGCAGCGCCAAGTGGGAAAGGGTGGTGTCGAGGCTGAAGGCAGCAGGAAAGCCCGCAGCCCCCAGGTCTGTGGGGCTACGCAAGCGGTTCCCAAAGAGCTTTAGAACAAGGCATAGTTTTCCCTGCTGGCTCTTTGGGTGGGGGACCCATCTCCAGACGTATGGCCATTTTTGTGCCTGGCGCGGTGCGTAGTGGCATAGGGTGGTTTTGAGGCTGAAGGCAGCAGGAAAGCCCGCAGCCCCCACGTCTGTGGGGCCAAGCAAGCGGTTCCCAGAGAGCTTTAGAACAAGGCATAGTTTTCCCTGCTGGCTCTTTGGGCGGGGGACCCATCTCCAGCCATATGGCCATTTTTGTGCCTGGCGCGGTGCGTAGTGGGAAAGGGTGGTTTTGAGGCTGAAGGCAGCAGGAAAGCCCGCAGCCCCCACGTCTCTGGGGCCAAGCAAGCGGTTCCCAAAGAGCTTTAGAACAAGGCATAGTTTTCCCTGCTGGCTCTTAGGGCGGGGGACCCATCTCCAGCCGTATGGCCATTTTTGAGCCTGGCGCGGCGCCAAGTGGGAAAGGGTGGTGTCGAGGCTGAAGGCAGCAGGAAAGCCCGCAGCCCCCAGGTCTTTGGGGCTACGCAAGCGGTTCCCAAAGAGCTTTAGAACAAGGCATAGTTTTCCCTGCTGGCTCTTTGGGCGGGGGACCCATCTCCAGCCGTATGGCCATTTTTGTGCCTGGCGAAGCCCCAAGAGGGAAAGGGTGGCTTTGAATCTGAAGGCAGCAGGAAAGCCCGCAGCCCCCAGGTCTGTGGGGCTACGCAAGCGGTTCCCAAAGAGCTTTAGAACAAGGCATAGTTTTCCCTGCTGGCTCTCTGGGCGGGGGACCCATCTGCAGCCGTATGGCCATTTTTGAGCCTGGAGCAGTGCCAAGTGGGAAAGGGTGGTTTTGAGGGTGAAGGCAGCAGGAAAGCCCGCAGCCCCCAGGTCTGTGGGGCTACGCAAGCGGTTCCCAAAGAGCTTTAGAACAAGGCATAGTTTTCCCTGCTGGCTCTTTGGGCGGGGGACCCATCTCCAGCCGTATGGCCATTTTTGTGCCTGGCGCGGCGCCAATTGGGAAAGGGTGGTGTCGAGGCTGAAGGCAGCAGGAAAGCCCGCAGCCCCCACGTCTGTGGGGCCAAGCAAGCGGTTCCCAAAGAGCTTTAGAACAAGGCATAGTTTTCCCTGCTGGCTCTTTGGGCGGGGGACCCATCTCCAGCCGTATGGCCATTTTTGTGCCTGATAGGGCGCCAAGTGGGAAAGGGTGGCTTTGAGGCTGAAGGCAGCAGGAAAGCCTGCAGCCCCCAGGTCTGTGGGGCTACGCAAGCAGTTCCCAAAGAGCTTTAGAACAAGGCATAGTTTTCCCTGCTGGCTCTTTGTTCGGGGGACCCATCTCCAGCCATAGGCCATTTTTGTGCCTGGCCCGGCGCCCAGTGGAAAGGGTGGCTTTGAGGCTTGAAGGCAGCAGGAAAGCCTGCAGCCCCCAGGTCTGTGGGGCTACGCAAGCGGTTCCCAAAGAGCTTTAGAACAAGGCATAGTTTTCCCTGCTGGCTCTTTGGGCGGGGGACCCATCTCCAGCCGTATGGCCATTTTTGTGCCTGGCGCGGCGCCAAGTGGGAAAGGGTTGTGTCGAGGCTAAAGGCAGCAGGAAAGCCCGCAGCCCCCAGGTCTGTGGGGCTACGCAAGCGGTTCCCAAAGAGCTTTAGAACAAGGCATAATTTTCCCTGCTGGCTCTTTGGGCGGGGGACCCATCTCCAGCCGTATGGCCATTTTTGTGCCTGGCGCAGCGCCAAGTGGGAAAGGGTGGTTTTGAGGCTGAAGGCAGCAGCAAAGCCTGCAGCCCCCAGGTCTGTGGGGCTACGCAAGCGGTTCCCAAAGAGCTTTAGAACAAGGCATAGTTTTCCCTGCTGGCTCTTTGGGCGGGGGACCCATCTCCAGCCGTATGGCCATTTTTGTGCCTGGCCGGGGGCCAAGTGGGAAAGGGTGGTTTTGAGGCTGAAGGCAGCAGGAAAGCCCGCAGCCCCCAGGTCTGTGGGGCCAAGCAAGCGGTTCCCAAAGAGCTTTAGAACAAGGCATAGTTTTCCCTGCTGGCTCTTTGGGCATGGGACCCATCTCCAGCCATAGGCCATTTTTGTGCTTGATAGGGCGCCAAGTGGGAAAGGGTTGCTTTGAGGCTGAAGACAGCAGGAAAGCCCGCAGCCCCCAGGTCTGTGGGGCTATGCAAGCGGTTCCCAAAGAGCTTTAGAACAAGGCATAGTTTTCCCTGCTGGCTCTCTGGGCGGGGGACCCATCTCCCGCCGTATGGCCATTTTAGAGCCTGGCGCGGCGCCAGGTGGGAAAGGGTGGCTTTGAGGCTGAAGGCAGGAGCAAAGCCCGCAACCCCCAGGTCTGTGGGGCTACGCAAGCGGTTCCCAAAGAGCTTTAGAACAAGGCATAGTTTTCCCTGCTGGCTCTTTGGGTGGGGGACCCATCTCCAGCCGTATGGCTATTTTTGTGCCTGACGCGGTGCGTAGTGGCATAGGGTGGTTTTGAGGCTGAAGGCAGCAGGAGAGCCCGCAGCCCCCACGTCTGTGGGGCCAAGCAAGCGGTTCCCAAAGAGCTTTAGAACAAGGCATAGTTTTCCCTGCTGGCTCTTTGGGCGGGGGACCCATCTCCAGCCGTATGGCCATTTTTGTGCCTGGCGCGGTGCGTAGTGGGAAAGGGTGGTTTTGACGCTGAAGGCAGCAGGAAAGCCGGCAGCCCCCAGGTCTGAGGGGCTACGCAAGCGGTTCCCAAAGAGCTTTAGAACAAGGCATAGTTTTCCCTGCTGGCTCTTTGGGCGGGGGACCCATCTCCAGCCGTATGGCCATTTTTGTGCCTGGCGCGGCGCCAAGTGGGTAAGGGTGGTGTCGAGGCTGAAGGCAGCAGCAAAGCCTGCAGCCCCCAGGTCTGTGGGGCCAAGCAAGCGGTTCCCAAAGAGCTTTAGAACAAGGCATAGTTTTCCCTGCTGGCTCTTTGGGCGGGGGACCCATCTCCAGCCGTATGGCCATTTTTGTCCCTGGCCCGGCGCCAAGTGGGAAAGGGTGGCTTTGAGGCTGAAGGCAGCAGGAAAGCCCGCAGCCCCCAGGTCTGTGGGGCTACGCAAGCGGTTCCCAAAGAGCTTTAGAACAAGGCATAGTTTTCCCTGCTGGGTCTTTGGGCGGGGGACCCATCTCCAGCCGTATGGCCATTTTTGTGCCTGATAGGGCGCCAAGTGGGAAAGGGTGGTGTCGAGGCTGAAAACAGCAGGAAAGCCCGCAGCCCCCACGTCTGTGGGGCCAAGCAAGCGGTTCCCAAAGAGCTTTAGAACAAGGCATAGTTTTCCCTGCTGTCTCTTTGGGCATGGGACCCATCTCCACCCATAGGCCATTTTTGTGCCTGATAGGGCGCCAAGTGGGAAAGGGTGGCTTTGAGGCTGAAGACAGCAGGAAAGCCTGCAGCCCCCAGGTCTGTGGGGCTACGCAAGCGGTTCCCAAAGAGCTTTAGAACAAGGCATAGTTTTCCCTGCTGGCTCTTTGGGTGGGGGACCCATCTCCAGCCGTATGGCCATTTTTGTGCCTGGCGCGGCGCCAAGTGGGAAAGGGTGGTGTCGAGGCTGAAGGCAGCAGGAAAGCCCGCAGCCCCCAGGTCTGTGGGGCTACGCAAGCGGTTCCCAAAGAGCTTTAGAACAAGGCATAGTTTTCCCTGCTGGCTCTTTGGGTGGGGGACCCATCTCCAGACGTATGGCCATTTTTGTGCCTGGCGCGGCGCCAAGTGGGAAAGGGTGGCTTTGAGGCTGAAGGCAGCAGCAAAGCCCGCAGCCCCCACGTCTCTGGGGCCAAGCAAGCGGTTCCCAAAGAGCTTTAGAACAAGGCATAGTTTTCCCTGCTGGCTCTTAGGGCGGGGGACCCATCTCCAGCCGTATGGCCATTTTTGAGCCTGGCGCGGCGCCAAGTGGGAAAGGGTGGTGTCGAGGCTGAAGGCAGCAGGAAAGCCCGCAGCCCCCAGGTCTTTGGGGCTACGCAAGCGGTTCCCAAAGAGCTTTAGAACAAGGCATAGTTTTCCCTGCTCGCTCTTTGGGCGGGGGGACCCATCTCCAGCCGTATGGCCATTTTTGTGCCTGGCGAAGCCCCAAGAGGGAAAGGGTGGCTTTGAATCTGAAGGCAGCAGGAAAGCCCGCAGCCCCCAGGTCTGTGGGGCTACGCAAGCGGTTCCCAAAGAGCTTTAGAACAAGGCATAGTTTTCCCTGCTGGCTCTCTGGGCGGGGGACCCATCTGCAGCCGTATGGCCATTTTTGAGCCTGGAGCAGTGCCAAGTGGGAAAGGGTGGTTTTGAGGGTGAAGGCAGCAGGAAAGCCCGCAGCCCCCAGGTCTGTGGGGCTACGCAAGCGGTTCCCAAAGAGCTTTAGAACAAGGCATAGTTTTCCCTGCTGGCTCTTTGGGCGGGGGACCCATCTCCAGCCGTATGGCCATTTTTGTGCCTGGCGCGGCGCCAATTGGGAAAGGGTGGTGTCGAGGCTGAAGGCAGCAGGAAATCCCGCAGCCCCCACGTCTGTGGGGCCAAGCAAGCGGTTCCCAAAGAGCTTTAGAACAAGGCATAGTTTTCCCTGCTGGCTCTTTGGGCATGGGACCCATCTCCAGCCATAGGCCATTTTTGTGCTTGATAGGGCGCCAAGTGGGAAAGGGTGGCTTTGAGGCTGAAGGCAGCAGGAAAGCCTGCAGCCCCCAGGTCTGTGGGGCTACGCAAGCAGTTCCCAAAGAGCTTTAGAACAAGGCATAGTTTTCCCTGCTGGCTCTTTGTTCGGGGGACCCATCTCCAGCCATAGGCCATTTTTGTGCCTGGCCCGGCGCCCAGTGGAAAGGGTGGCTTTGAGGCTTGAAGGCAGCAGGAAAGCCTGCAGCCCCCAGGTCTGTGGGGCTACGCAAGCGGTTCCCAAAGAGCTTTAGAACAAGGCATAGTTTTCCCTGCTGGCTCTTTGGGCGGGGGACCCATCTCCAGCCGTATGGCCATTTTTGTGCCTGGCGCGGCGCCAAGTGGGAAAGGGTTGTGTCGAGGCTAAAGGCAGCAGGAAAGCCCGCAGCCCCCAGGTCTGTGGGGCTACGCAAGCGGTTCCCAAAGAGCTTTAGAACAAGGCATAATTTTCCCTGCTGGCTCTTTGGGCGGGGGACCCATCTCCAGCCGTATGGCCATTTTTGTGCCTGGCGCAGCGCCAAGTGGGAAAGGGTGGTTTTGAGGCTGAAGGCAGCAGCAAAGCCTGCAGCCCCCAGGTCTGTGGGGCTACGCAAGCGGTTCCCAAAGAGCTTTAGAACAAGGCATAGTTTTCCCAGCTGGCTCTTTGGGCGGGGGACCCATCTCCAGCCGTATGGCCATTTTTGTGCCTGGCCGGGGGCCAAGTGGGAAAGGGTGGTTTTGAGGCTGAAGGCAGCAGGAAAGCCCGCAGCCCCCAGGTCTGTGGGGCCAAGCAAGCGGTTCCCAAAGAGCTTTAGAACAAGGCATAGTTTTCCCTGATGGCTCTTTGGGCATGGGACCCATCTCCAGCCATAGGCCATTTTTGTGCTTGATAGGGCGCCAAGTGGAAAAGGGTTGCTTTGAGGCTGAAGACAGCAGGAAAGCCCGCAGCCCCCAGGTCTGTGGGGCTATGCAAGC
This sequence comes from Rissa tridactyla, assembly GCF_028500815.1. Lineage (NCBI taxonomy): Eukaryota > Metazoa > Chordata > Aves > Charadriiformes > Laridae > Rissa > Rissa tridactyla. The sequence continues at coordinate 30,475 of NW_026529735.1, read as the reverse complement.
GGTTCCCAAAGAGCTTTAGAACAAGGCATAGTTTTCCCTGCTGGCTCTCTGGGCGGGGGACCCATCTCCAGCCGTATGGCAATTTTTGAGCCTGGCGCGGCGCCAGGTGGGAAAGGGTGGCTTTGAGGCTGAAGGCAGGAGCAAAGCCCGCAACCCCCAGGTCTGTGGGGCTACGCAAGCGGTTCCCAAAGAGCTTTAGAACAAGGCATAGTTTTCCCTGCTGGCTCTTTGGGCGGGGGACCCATCTCCAGCCATAGGCCATTTTTGTGCCTGGCGCGGCGCCAAGTGGGAAAGGGTGGCTTTGAGGCTGAAGGCAGCAGCAAAGCCCGCAGCCCCCAGGTCTGTGGGGCTACGCAAGCGGTTCCCAAAGAGCTTTAGAACAAGGCATAGTTTTCCCTGCTGGCTCTTTGGGCGGGGGACCCATCTCCAGCCGTATGGCCATTTTTGTGCCTGATAGGGCGCCAAGTGGGAAAGGGTGGTGTCGAGGCTGAAGACAGCAGGAAAGCCTGCAGCCCCCAGGTCTGTGGGGTTACGCAAGCGGTTCCCAAAGAGCTTTAGAACAAGGCATAGTTTTCCCTGCTGGCTCTTTGGGCGGGGGACCCATCTCCAGCCGTATGGCCATTTTTGAGCCTGGCGCGGCGCCAGGTGGGAAAGGGTGGCTTTGAGGCTGAAGGCAGGAGCAAAGCCTGCAGCCCCCAGGTCTGTGGGGCTACGCAAGCGGTTCCCAAAGAGCTTTAGAACAAGGCATAGTTTTCCCTGCTGGCTCTTAGGGCGGGGGACCCATCTCCAGCCGTATGGCCATTTTTGAGCCTGGCGCAGCGCCAAGTGGGAAAGGGTGGCTTTGAGGCTGAAGGCAGCAGGAAAGCCCGCAGCCCCCAGGTCTGTGGGGCTACGCAAGCGGTTCCCAAAGAGCTTTAGAACAAGGCATAGTTTTCCCTGCTCGCTCTTTGGGCGGGGGACCCATCTCCAGCCGTATGGCCATTTTTGTGCCTGGCGAAGCCCCAAGAGGGAAAGGGTGGCTTTGAATCTGAAGGCAGCAGGAAAGCCCGCAGCCCCCAGGTCTGTGCGGCTACGCAAGCGGTTCCCAAAGAGCTTTAGAACAAGGCATAGTTTTCCCTGCTGGCTCTTTTGGCAGGGGACCCATCTCCAGCCGTATGGCCATTTTTGTGCCTGGCGCGGTGCGTAGTGGGAAAGGGTGGTGTTGAGGCTGAAGGCAGCAGCAAAGACTGCAGCCCCCAGGTCTGTGGGGCCAAGCAAGCGGTTCCCAAAGAGCTTTAGAACAAGGCATAGTTTTCCCTGCTGGCTCTTTGGGCGGGGGACCGATCTCCAGCCGTATGGCCATTTTTGTCCCTGGCCCGGCGCCAAGTGGGAAAGGGTGGCTTTGAGGCTGAAGGCAGCAGCAAAGCCCGCAGCCCCCAGGTCTGTGGGGCTACGCAAGCGGTTCCCAAAGAGCTTTAGAACAAGGCATAGTTTTCCCTGCTGGCTCTTTGGACGGGGGACCCATCTGCAGCCGTATGGCCATTTTTGAGCCTGGAGCAGTGCCAAGTGGGAAAGGGTGGTGTCGAGGCTGAAGGCAGCAGGAAAGCCCGCAGCCCCCAGGTCTGTGGGGATACGCAAGCGGTTCCCAAAGAGCTTTAGAACAAGGCATAGTTTTCCCTGCTGGCTCTTTGGGCGGGGGACCCATCTCCAGCCGTATGGCCATTTTTGTGCCTGGCGCGGCGCCAAGTGGGAAAGGGTGGTGTCGAGGCTGAAGGCAGCAGGAAAGCCCGCAGCCCCCACGTCTGTGGGGCCAAGCAAGCGGTTCCCAAAGAGCTTTAGAACAAGGCATAGTTTTCCCTGCTGGCTCTTTGGGCATGGGACCCATCTCCAGCCATAGGCCATTTTTGTGCTTGATAGGGCGCCAAGTGGGAAAGGGTGGCTTTGAGGCTGAAGGCAGCAGGAAAGCCTGCAGCCCCCAGGTCTGTGGGGCTACGCAAGCAGTTCCCAAAGAGCTTTAGAACAAGGCATAGTTTTCCCTGCTGACTCTTTGTTCGGGGGACCCATCTCCAGCCATAGGCCATTTTTGTGCCTGCCCGGCGCCCAGTGGGAAAGGGTGGCTTTGAGGCTTGAAGGCAGCAGGAAAGCCTGCAGCCCCCAGGTCTGTGGGGCTACGCAAGCGGTTCCCAAAGAGCTTTAGAACAAGGCATAGTTTTCCCTGCTGGCTCTCTGGGAGGGGGACCCATCTCCAGCCATAGGCCATTTTTGTGCTTGATAGGGCGCCAAGTGGGAAAGGGTGGCTTTGAGGCTGAAGGCAGCAGGAAAGCCCGCAGCCCCCAGGTCTGTGCGGCTACGCAAGCGGTTCCCAAAGAGCTTTAGAACAAGGCATAATTTTCCCTGCTGGCTCTTTGGGCGGGGGACCCATCTCCAGCCGTACGGCCATTTTTGTGCCTGGCGCGGCGCCAAGAGGGAAAGGGTGGTGTCGAGGCTAAAGGCAGCAGGAAAGCCCGCAGCCCCCAGGTCTGTGGGGCTACGCAAGCAGTTCCCAAAGAGCTTTAGAACAAGGCATAGTTTTCCCTGCTGGCTCTTTGGGCGGGGGACCCATCTCCAGCCGTATGGCCATTTTTGTGCATGGCGCAGCGCCAAGTGGGAAAGGGTGGCTTTGAGGCTGAAGGCAGCAGGAAAGCCCGCAGCCCCCAGGTCTGTGGGGCTACGCAAGCGGTTCCCAAAGAGCTTTAGAACAAGGCATAGTTTTCCCTGCTGGCTCTTTGGGCATGGGACCCATCTCCACCCATAGGCCATTTTTGTGCCTGATAGGGCGCCAAGTGAGAAAGGGTGGCTTTGAGGCTAAAGACAGCAGGAAAGCCTGCAGCCCCCAGGTCTGTGGGGCTACGCAAGCGGTTCCCAAAGAGCTTTAGAACAAGGCATAGTTTTCCCTGCTGGCTCTTTGGGTGGGGGACCCATCTCCAGCCGTATGGCTATTTTTGTGCCTGACGCGGTGCGTAGTGGCATAGGGTGGTTTTGAGGCTGAAGGCAGCAGGAAAGCCCGCAGCCCCCACGTCTGTGGGGCCAAGCAAGCGGTTCCCAAAGAGCTTTAGAACAAGGCATAGTTTTCCCTGCTGGCTCTTTGGGCGGGGGACCCATCTCCAGCCGTATGGCCATTTTTGTGCCTAGCGCGGTGCGTAGTGGGAAAGGGTGGTTTTGACGCTGAAGGCAGCAGGAAAGCCCGCAGCCCCCAGGTCTGTGGGGCTACGCAAGCGGTTCACCAAAGAGCTTTAGAACAAGGCATAGTTTTCCCTGCTGGCTCTTTGGGCAGGGGACCCATCTCCAGCCGTATGGCCATTTTTGTCCCTGGCCCGGCGCCAAGTGGGAAAGGGTGGTGTTGAGGCTGAAGGCAGCAGCAAAGACTGCAGCCCCCAGGTCTGTGGGGCCAAGCAAGCGGTTCCCAAAGAGCTTTAGAACAAGGCATAGTTTTCCCTGCTGGCTCTTTGGGCGGGGGACCCATCTCCAGCCGTATGGCCATTTTTGTGCCTGGCGCGGCGCCAAGTGGGAAAGGGTGGCTTTGAGGCTGAAGGCAGCAGCAAAGCCCGCAGCCCCCAGGTCTGTGGGGCTACGCAAGCGGTTCCCAAAGAGCTTTAGAACAAGGCATAGTTTTCCCTGCTGGCTCTTTGGGCATGGGACCCATCTCCAGCCATATGGCCATTTTTGTGCCTGGCCCGGCGCCAAGAGGGAAAGGGTGGTGTCGAGGCTAAAGGCAGCAGGAAAGCCCGCAGCCCCCAGGTCTGTGGGGCTACGCAAGCGGTTCCCAAAGAGCTTTAGAACAAGGCATAGTTTTCCCTGCTGGCTCTTTGGGCGGGGGACCCATCTCCAGCCGTATGGCCATTTTTGTGCATGGCGCAGCGCCAAGTGGGAAATGGTGGTATCGAGGCTGAAGGCAGCAGGAAAGCCCGCAGCCCCCAGGTCTGTGGGGCTACGCAAGCGGTTCCCAAAGAGCTTTAGAACAAGGCATAGTTTACCCTGCTGGCTCTTTGGGCATGGGACCCATCTCCACCCATAGGCCATTTTTGTGCCTGATAGGGCGCCAAGTGGGAAAGGGTGGCTTTGAGGCTGAAGACAGCAGGAAAGCCTGCAGCCCCCAGGTCTGTGGGGCTACGCAAGCGGTTCCCAAAGAGCTTTAGAACAAGGCATAGTTTTCCCTGCTGGCTCTTTGGGTGGGGGACCCATCTCCAGCCGTATGGCTATTTTTGTGCCTGACGCGGTGCGTAGTGGCATAGGGTGGTTTTGAGGCTGAAGGCAGCAGGAAAGCCCGCAGCCCCCACGTCTGTGGGGCCAAGCAAGCGATTCCCAAAGAGCTTTAGAACAAGGCATAGTTTTCCCTGCTGGCTCTTTGGGCGGGGGACCCATCTCCAGCCGTATGGCCATTTTTGTGCCTGGCGCGGTGCGTAGTGGGAAAGGGTGGTTTTGACGCTGAAGGCAGCAGGAAAGCCCGCAGCCCCCAGGTCTGTGGGGCTACGCAAGCGGTTCCCAAAGAGCTTTAGAACAAGGCATAGTTTTCCCTGCTGGCTCTTTGGGCGGGGGACCCATCTCCAGCCGTATGGCCATTTTTGTGCCTGGCGCGGCGCCAAGTGGGAAAGGGTGGTGTCGAGGCTGAAGGCAGCAGGAAAGCCCGCAGCCCCCACGTCTGTGGGGCCAAGCAAGCGGTTCCCAAAGAGCTTTAGAACAAGGCATAGTTTTCCCTGCTGGCTCTTTGGGCCTGGGACCCATCTCCAGCCATAGGCCATTTTTGTGCCTGGCGCGGCGCCAAGTGGGAAAGGGTGGCTTTGAGGCTGAAGGCAGCAGGAAAGCCTGCAGCCCCCAGGTCTGTGGGGCTACGCAAGCAGTTCCCAAAGAGCTTTAGAACAAGGCATAGTTTTCCCTGCTGACTCTTTGTTCGGGGGACCCATCTCCAGCCATAGGCCATTTTTGTGCCTGCCCGGCGCCCAGTGGGAAAGGGTGGCTTTGAGGCTTGAAGGCAGCAGGAAAGCCCGCAGCCCCCAGGTCTGTGGGGCTACGCAAGCGGTTCCCAAAGAGCTTTAGAACAAGGCATAGTTTTCCCTGCTGGCTCTCTGGGAGGGGGACCCATCTCCAGCCATAGGCCATTTTTGTGCTTGATAGGGCGCCAAGTGGGAAAGGGTGGCTTTGAGGCTGAAGGCAGCAGGAAAGCCCGCAGCCCCCAGGTCTGTGCGGCTACGCAAGCGGTTCCCAAAGAGCTTTAGAACAAGGCATAATTTTCCCTGCTGGCTCTTTGGGCGGGGGACCCATCTCCAGCCGTACGGCCATTTTTGTGCCTGGCGCGGCGCCAAGAGGGAAAGGGTGGTGTCGAGGCTAAAGGCAGCAGGAAAGCCCGCAGCCCCCAGGTCTGTGGGGCTACGCAAGCAGTTCCCAAAGAGCTTTAGAACAAGGCATAGTTTTCCCTGCTGGCTCTTTGGGCGGGGGACCCATCTCCAGCCGTATGGCCATTTTTGTGCATGGCGCAGCGCCAAGTGGGAAAGGGTGGCTTTGAGGCTGAAGGCAGCAGGAAAGCCCGCAGCCCCCAGGTCTGTGGGGCTACGCAAGCGGTTCCCAAAGAGCTTTAGAACAAGGCATAGTTTTCCCTGCTGGCTCTTTGGGCATGGGACCCATCTCCACCCATAGGCCATTTTTGTGCCTGATAGGGCGCCAAGTGAGAAAGGGTGGCTTTGAGGCTAAAGACAGCAGGAAAGCCTGCAGCCCCCAGGTCTGTGGGGCTACGCAAGCGGTTCCCAAAGAGCTTTAGAACAAGGCATAGTTTTCCCTGCTGGCTCTTTGGGTGGGGGACCCATCTCCAGCCGTATGGCTATTTTTGTGCCTGACGCGGTGCGTAGTGGCATAGGGTGGTTTTGAGGCTGAAGGCAGCAGGAGAGCCCGCAGCCCCCACGTCTGTGGGGCCAAGCAAGCGGTTCCCAAAGAGCTTTAGAACAAGGCATAGTTTTCCCTGCTGGCTCTTTGGGCGGGGGACCCATCTCCAGCCGTATGGCCATTTTTGTGCCTGGCGCGGTGCGTAGTGGGAAAGGGTGGTTTTGACGCTGAAGGCAGCAGGAAAGCCGGCAGCCCCCAGGTCTGAGGGGCTACGCAAGCGGTTCCCAAAGAGCTTTAGAACAAGGCATAGTTTTCCCTGCTGGCTCTTTGGGCGGGGGACCCATCTCCAGCCGTATGGCCATTTTTGTGCCTGGCGCGGCGCCAAGTGGGAAAGGGTGGTGTCGAGGCTGAAGGCAGCAGCAAAGCCTGCAGCCCCCAGGTCTGTGGGGCCAAGCAAGCGGTTCCCAAAGAGCTTTAGAACAAGGCATAGTTTTCCCTGCTGGCTCTTTGGGCGGGGGACCCATCTCCAGCCGTATGGCCATTTTTGTCCCTGGCCCGGCGCCAAGTGGGAAAGGGTGGCTTTGAGGCTGAAGGCAGCAGGAAAGCCCGCAGCCCCCAGGTCTGTGGGGCTACGCAAGCGGTTCCCAAAGAGCTTTAGAACAAGGCATAGTTTTCCCTGCTGGCTCTTTGGGCGGGGGACCCATCTCCAGCCGTATGGCCATTTTTGTGCCTGATAGGGCGCCAAGTGGGAAAGGGTGGTGTCGAGGCTGAAGACAGCAGGAAAGCCCGCAGCCCCCACGTCTGTGGGGCCAAGCAAGCGGTTCCCAAAGAGCTTTAGAACAAGGCATAGTTTTCCCTGCTGTCTCTTTGGGCATGGGACCCATCTCCACCCATAGGCCATTTTTGTGCCTGATAGGGCGCCAAGTGGGAAAGGGTGGCTTTGAGGCTGAAGACAGCAGGAAAGCCTGCAGCCCCCAGGTCTGTGGGGCTACGCAAGCGGTTCCCAAAGAGCTTTAGAACAAGGCATAGTTTTCCCTGCTGGCTCTTTGGGTGGGGGACCCATCTCCAGCCGTATGGCCATTTTTGTGCCTGGCGCGGCGCCAAGTGGGAAAGGGTGGTGTCGAGGCTGAAGGCAGCAGGAAAGCCCGCAGCCCCCAGGTCTGTGGGGCTACGCAAGCGGTTCCCAAAGAGCTTTAGAACAAGGCATAGTTTTCCCTGCTGGCTCTTTGGGTGGGGGACCCATCTCCAGACGTATGGCCATTTTTGTGCCTGGCGCGGCGCCAAGTGGGAAAGGGTGGCTTTGAGGCTGAAGGCAGCAGCAAAGCCCGCAGCCCCCACGTCTCTGGGGCCAAGCAAGCGGTTCCCAAAGAGCTTTAGAACAAGGCATAGTTTTCCCTGCTGGCTCTTAGGGCGGGGGACCCATCTCCAGCCGTATGGCCATTTTTGAGCCTGGCGCGGCGCCAAGTGGGAAAGGGTGGTGTCGAGGCTGAAGGCAGCAGGAAAGCCCGCAGCCCCCAGGTCTTTGGGGCTACGCAAGCGGTTCCCAAAGAGCTTTAGAACAAGGCATAGTTTTCCCTGCTCGCTCTTTGGGCGGGGGACCCATCTCCAGCCGTATGGCCATTTTTGTGCCTGGCGAAGCCCCAAGAGGGAAAGGGTGGCTTTGAATCTGAAGGCAGCAGGAAAGCCCGCAGCCCCCAGGTCTGTGGGGCTACGCAAGCGGTTCCCAAAGAGCTTTAGAACAAGGCATAGTTTTCCCTGCTGGCTCTCTGGGCGGGTGACCCATCTGCAGCCGTATGGCCATTTTTGAGCCTGGAGCAGTGCCAAGTGGGAAAGGGTGGTTTTGAGGGTGAAGGCAGCAGGAAAGCCCGCAGCCCCCAGGTCTGTGGGGCTACGCAAGCGGTTCCCAAAGAGCTTTAGAACAAGGCATAGTTTTCCCTGCTGGCTCTTTGGGCGGGGGACCCATCTCCAGCCGTATGGCCATTTTTGTGCCTGGCGCGGCGCCAATTGGGAAAGGGTGGTGTCGAGGCTGAAGGCAGCAGGAAATCCCGCAGCCCCCACGTCTGTGGGGCCAAGCAAGCGGTTCCCAAAGAGCTTTAGAACAAGGCATAGTTTTCCCTGCTGGCTCTTTGGGCATGGGACCCATCTCCAGCCGTATGGCCATTTTTGTGCTTGATAGGGCGCCAAGTGGGAAAGGGTGGCTTTGAGGCTGAAGGCAGCAGGAAAGCCTGCAGCCCCCAGGTCTGTGGGGCTACGCAAGCAGTTCCCAAAGAGCTTTAGAACAAGGCATAGTTTTCCCTGCTGGCTCTTTGTTCGGGGGACCCATCTCCAGCCATAGGCCATTTTTGTGCCTGGCCCGGCGCCCAGTGGAAAGGGTGGCTTTGAGGCTTGAAGGCAGCAGGAAAGCCTGCAGCCCCCAGGTCTGTGGGGCTACGCAAGCGGTTCCCAAAGAGCTTTAGAACAAGGCATAGTTTTCCCTGCTGGCTCTTTGGGCGGGGGACCCATCTCCAGCCGTATGGCCATTTTTGTGCCTGGCGCGGCGCCAAGTGGGAAAGGGTTGTGTCGAGGCTAAAGGCAGCAGGAAAGCCCGCAGCCCCCAGGTCTGTGGGGCTACGCAAGCGGTTCCCAAAGAGCTTTAGAACAAGGCATAATTTTCCCTGCTGGCTCTTTGGGCGGGGGACCCATCTCCAGCCGTATGGCCATTTTTGTGCCTGGCGCAGCGCCAAGTGGGAAAGGGTGGTTTTGAGGCTGAAGGCAGCAGCAAAGCCTGCAGCCCCCAGGTCTGTGGGGCTACGCAAGCGGTTCCCAAAGAGCTTTAGAACAAGGCATAGTTTTCCCAGCTGGCTCTTTGGGCGGGGGACCCATCTCCAGCCGTATGGCCATTTTTGTGCCTGGCCGGGGGCCAAGTGGGAAAGGGTGGTTTTGAGGCTGAAGGCAGCAGGAAAGCCCGCAGCCCCCAGGTCTGTGGGGCCAAGCAAGCGGTTCCCAAAGAGCTTTAGAACAAGGCATAGTTTTCCCTGATGGCTCTTTGGGCATGGGACCCATCTCCAGCCATAGGCCATTTTTGTGCTTGATAGGGCGCCAAGTGGAAAAGGGTTGCTTTGAGGCTGAAGACAGCAGGAAAGCCCGCAGCCCCCAGGTCTGTGGGGCTATGCAAGCGGTTCCCAAAGAGCTTTAGAACAAGGCATAGTTTTCCCTGCTGGCTCTCTGGGCGGGGGACCCATCTCCAGCCGTATGGCAATTTTTGAGCCTGGCGCGGCGCCAGGTGGGAAAGGGTGGCTTTGAGGCTGAAGGCAGGAGCAAACCCCGCAACCCCCAGGTCTGTGGGGCTACGCAAGCGGTTCCCAAAGAGCTTTAGAACAAGGCATAGTTTTCCCTGCTGGCTCTTTGGGCGGGGGACCCATCTCCAGCCATAGGCCATTTTTGTGCCTGGCGCGGTGCGTAGTGGGAAAGGGTGGTTTTGAGGCTGAAGGCAGCAGCAAAGCCCGCAGCCCCCAGGTCTGTGGGGCTACGCAAGCGGTTCCCAAAGAGCTTTAGAACAAGGCATAGTTTTCCCTGCTGGCTCTTTGGGCGGGGGACCCATCTCCAGCCGTATGGCCATTTTTGTGCCTGATAGGGCGCCAAGTGGGAAAGGGTGGTGTCGAGGCTGAAGACAGCAGGAAAGCCTGCAGCCCCCAGGTCTGTGGGGTTACGCAAGCGGTTCCCAAAGAGCTTTAGAACAAGGCATAGTTTTCCCTGCTGGCTCTTTGGGCGGGGGACCCATCTCCAGCCGTATGGCCATTTTTGAGCCTGGCGCGGCGCCAGGTGGGAAAGGGTGGCTTTGAGGCTGAAGGCAGGAGCAAAGCCTGCAGCCCCCAGGTCTGTGGGGCTACGCAAGCGGTTCCCAAAGAGCTTTAGAACAAGGCATAGTTTTCCCTGCTGGCTCTTAGGGCGGGGGACCCATCTCCAGCCGTATGGCCATTTTTGTGCCTGGCGCGGCGCCAAGTGGGAAAGGGTGGTGTCGAGGCTGAAGGCAGCAGGAAAGCCCGCAGCCCCCACGTCTGTGGGGCCAAGCAAGCGGTTCCCAAAGAGCTTTAGAACAAGGCATAGTTTTCCCTGCTGGCTCTTTGGGCATGGGACCCATCTCCAGCCATAGGCCATTTTTGTGCTTGATAGGGCGCCAAGTGGGAAAGGGTGGCTTTGAGGCTGAAGGCAGCAGGAAAGCCTGCAGCCCCCAGGTCTGTGGGGCTACGCAAGCAGTTCCCAAAGAGCTTTAGAACAAGGCATAGTTTTCCCTGCTGACTCTTTGTTCGGGGGACCCATCTCCAGCCATAGGCCATTTTTGTGCCTGCCCGGCGCCCAGTGGGAAAGGGTGGCTTTGAGGCTTGAAGGCAGCAGGAAAGCCTGCAGCCCCCAGGTCTGTGGGGCTACGCAAGCGGTTCCCAAAGAGCTTTAGAACAAGGCATAGTTTTCCCTGCTGGCTCTCTGGGAGGGGGACCCATCTCCAGCCATAGGCCATTTTTGTGCTTGATAGGGCGCCAAGTGGGAAAGGGTGGCTTTGAGGCTGAAGGCAGCAGGAAAGCCCGCAGCCCCCAGGTCTGTGCGGCTACGCAAGCGGTTCCCAAAGAGCTTTAGAACAAGGCATAATTTTCCCTGCTGGCTCTTTGGGCGGGGGACCCATCTCCAGCCGTACGGCCATTTTTGTGCCTGGCGCGGCGCCAAGAGGGAAAGGGTGGTGTCGAGGCTAAAGGCAGCAGGAAAGCCCGCAGCCCCCAGGTCTGTGGGGCTACGCAAGCAGTTCCCAAAGAGCTTTAGAACAAGGCATAGTTTTCCCTGCTGGCTCTTTGGGCGGGGGACCCATCTCCAGCCGTATGGCCATTTTTGTGCATGGCGCAGCGCCAAGTGGGAAAGGGTGGCTTTGAGGCTGAAGGCAGCAGGAAAGCCCGCAGCCCCCAGGTCTGTGGGGCTACGCAAGCGGTTCCCAAAGAGCTTTAGAACAAGGCATAGTTTTCCCTGCTGGCTCTTTGGGCATGGGACCCATCTCCACCCATAGGCCATTTTTGTGCCTGATAGGGCGCCAAGTGAGAAAGGGTGGCTTTGAGGCTAAAGACAGCAGGAAAGCCTGCAGCCCCCAGGTCTGTGGGGCTACGCAAGCGGTTCCCAAAGAGCTTTAGAACAAGGCATAGTTTTCCCTGCTGGCTCTTTGGGTGGGGGACCCATCTCCAGCCGTATGGCTATTTTTGTGCCTGACGCGGTGCGTAGTGGCATAGGGTGGTTTTGAGGCTGAAGGCAGCAGGAAAGCCCGCAGCCCCCACGTCTGTGGGGCCAAGCAAGCGGTTCCCAAAGAGCTTTAGAACAAGGCATAGTTTTCCCTGCTGGCTCTTTGGGCGGGGGACCCATCTCCAGCCGTATGGCCATTTTTGTGCCTAGCGCGGTGCGTAGTGGGAAAGGGTGGTTTTGACGCTGAAGGCAGCAGGAAAGCCCGCAGCCCCCAGGTCTGTGGGGCTACGCAAGCGGTTCACCAAAGAGCTTTAGAACAAGGCATAGTTTTCCCTGCTGGCTCTTTGGGCAGGGGACCCATCTCCAGCCGTATGGCCATTTTTGTCCCTGGCCCGGCGCCAAGTGGGAAAGGGTGGTGTTGAGGCTGAAGGCAGCAGCAAAGACTGCAGCCCCCAGGTCTGTGGGGCCAAGCAAGCGGTTCCCAAAGAGCTTTAGAACAAGGCATAGTTTTCCCTGCTGGCTCTTTGGGCGGGGGACCCATCTCCAGCCGTATGGCCATTTTTGTGCCTGGCGCGGCGCCAAGTGGGAAAGGGTGGCTTTGAGGCTGAAGGCAGCAGCAAAGCCCGCAGCCCCCAGGTCTGTGGGGCTACGCAAGCGGTTCCCAAAGAGCTTTAGAACAAGGCATAGTTTTCCCTGCTGGCTCTTTGGGCATGGGACCCATCTCCAGCCATATGGCCATTTTTGTGCCTGGCCCGGCGCCAAGAGGGAAAGGGTGGTGTCGAGGCTAAAGGCAGCAGGAAAGCCCGCAGCCCCCAGGTCTGTGGGGCTACGCAAGCGGTTCCCAAAGAGCTTTAGAACAAGGCATAGTTTTCCCTGCTGGCTCTTTGGGCGGGGGACCCATCTCCAGCCGTATGGCCATTTTTGTGCATGGCGCAGCGCCAAGTGGGAAATGGTGGTATCGAGGCTGAAGGCAGCAGGAAAGCCCGCAGCCCCCAGGTCTGTGGGGCTACGCAAGCGGTTCCCAAAGAGCTTTAGAACAAGGCATAGTTTTCCCTGCTGGCTCTTTGGGCATGGGACCCATCTCCACCCATAGGCCATTTTTGTGCCTGATAGGGCGCCAAGTGGGAAAGGGTGGCTTTGAGGCTGAAGACAGCAGGAAAGCCTGCAGCCCCCAGGTCTGTGGGGCTACGCAAGCGGTTCCCAAAGAGCTTTAGAACAAGGCATAGTTTTCCCTGCTGGCTCTTTGGGTGGGGGACCCATCTCCAGCCGTATGGCTATTTTTGTGCCTGACGCGGTGCGTAGTGGCATAGGGTGGTTTTGAGGCTGAAGGCAGCAGGAAAGCCCGCAGCCCCCACGTCTGTGGGGCCAAGCAAGCGATTCCCAAAGAGCTTTAGAACAAGGCATAGTTTTCCCTGCTGGCTCTTTGGGCGGGGGACCCATCTCCAGCCGTATGGCCATTTTTGTGCCTGGCGCGGTGCGTAGTGGGAAAGGGTGGTTTTGACGCTGAAGGCAGCAGGAAAGCCCGCAGCCCCCAGGTTCTGTGGGGCTACGCAAGCGGTTCCCAAAGAGCTTTAGAACAAGGCATAGTTTTCCCTGCTGGCTCTTTGGGCGGGGGACCCATCTCCAGCCGTATGGCCATTTTTGTGCCTGGCGCGGCGCCAAGTGGGAAAGGGTGGTGTCGAGGCTGAAGGCAGCAGGAAAGCCCGCAGCCCCCACGTCTGTGGGGCCAAGCAAGCGGTTCCCAAAGAGCTTTAGAACAAGGCATAGTTTTCCCTGCTGGCTCTTTGGGCCTGGGACCCATCTCCAGCCATAGGCCATTTTTGTGCCTGGCGCGGCGCCAAGTGGGAAAGGGTGGCTTTGAGGCTGAAGGCAGCAGGAAAGCCTGCAGCCCCCAGGTCTGTGGGGCTACGCAAGCAGTTCCCAAAGAGCTTTAGAACAAGGCATAGTTTTCCCTGCTGACTCTTTGTTCGGGGGACCCATCTCCAGCCATAGGCCATTTTTGTGCCTGCCCGGCGCCCAGTGGGAAAGGGTGGCTTTGAGGCTTGAAGGCAGCAGGAAAGCCCGCAGCCCCCAGGTCTGTGGGGCTACGCAAGCGGTTCCCAAAGAGCTTTAGAACAAGGCATAGTTTTCCCTGCTGGCTCTCTGGGAGGGGGACCCATCTCCAGCCATAGGCCATTTTTGTGCTTGATAGGGCGCCAAGTGGGAAAGGGTGGCTTTGAGGCTGAAGGCAGCAGGAAAGCCCGCAGCCCCCAGGTCTGTGCGGCTACGCAAGCGGTTCCCAAAGAGCTTTAGAACAAGGCATAATTTTCCCTGCTGGCTCTTTGGGCGGGGGACCCATCTCCAGCCGTACGGCCATTTTTGTGCCTGGCGCGGCGCCAAGAGGGAAAGGGTGGTGTCGAGGCTAAAGGCAGCAGGAAAGCCCGCAGCCCCCAGGTCTGTGGGGCTACGCAAGCAGTTCCCAAAGAGCTTTAGAACAAGGCATAGTTTTCCCTGCTGGCTCTTTGGGCGGGGGACCCATCTCCAGCCGTATGGCCATTTTTGTGCATGGCGCAGCGCCAAGTGGGAAAGGGTGGCTTTGAGGCTGAAGGCAGCAGGAAAGCCCGCAGCCCCCAGGTCTGTGGGGCTACGCAAGCGGTTCCCAAAGAGCTTTAGAACAAGGCATAGTTTTCCCTGCTGGCTCTTTGGGCATGGGACCCATCTCCACCCATAGGCCATTTTTGTGCCTGATAGGGCGCCAAGTGAGAAAGGGTGGCTTTGAGGCTAAAGACAGCAGGAAAGCCTGCAGCCCCCAGGTCTGTGGGGCTACGCAAGCGGTTCCCAAAGAGCTTTAGAACAAGGCATAGTTTTCCCTGCTGGCTCTTTGGGTGGGGGACCCATCTCCAGCCGTATGGCTATTTTTGTGCCTGACGCGGTGCGTAGTGGCATAGGGTGGTTTTGAGGCTGAAGGCAGCAGGAAAGCCCGCAGCCCCCACGTCTGTGGGGCCAAGCAAGCGGTTCCCAAAGAGCTTTAGAACAAGGCATAGTTTTCCCTGCTGGCTCTTTGGGCGGGGGACCCATCTCCACCCATAGGCCATTTTTGTGCCTGGCGCGGTGCGTAGTGGGAAAGGGTGGTTTTGACGCTGAAGGCAGCAGGAAAGCCCGCAGCCCCCAGGTCTGTGGGGCTACGCAAGCGGTTCACCAAAGAGCTTTAGAACAAGGCATAGTTTTCCCTGCTGGCTCTTTGGGCAGGGGACCCATCTCCAGCCGTATGGCCATTTTTGTCCCTGGCCCGGCGCCAAGTGGGAAAGGGTGGTGTTGAGGCTGAAGGCAGCAGCAAAGACTGCAGCCCCCAGGTCTGTGGGGCCAAGCAAGCGGTTCCCAAAGAGCTTTAGAACAAGGCATAGTTTTCCCTGCTGGCTCTTTGGGCGGGGGACCCATCTCCAGCCGTATGGCCATTTTTGTGCCTGGCGCGGCGCCAAGTGGGAAAGGGTGGCTTTGAGGCTGAAGGCAGCAGCAAAGCCCGCAGCCCCCAGGTCTGTGGGGCTACGCAAGCGGTTCCCAAAGAGCTTTAGAACAAGGCATAGTTTTCCCTGCTGGCTCTTTGGGCATGGGACCCATCTCCAGCCATATGGCCATTTTTGTGCCTGGCCCGGCGCCAAGAGGGAAAGGGTGGTGTCGAGGCTAAAGGCAGCAGGAAAGCCCGCAGCCCCCAGGTCTGTGGGGCTACGCAAGCGGTTCCCAAAGAGCTTTAGAACAAGGCATAGTTTTCCCTGCTGGCTCTTTGGGCGGGGGACCCATCTCCAGCCGTATGGCCATTTTTGTGCATGGCGCAGCGCCAAGTGGGAAATGGTGGTATCGAGGCTGAAGGCAGCAGGAAAGCCCGCAGCCCCCAGGTCTGTGGGGCTACGCAAGCGGTTCCCAAAGAGCTTTAGAACAAGGCATAGTTTTCCCTGCTGGCTCTTTGGGCATGGGACCCATCTCCACCCATAGGCCATTTTTGTGCCTGATGCGGCGCCAAGTGGGAAAGGGTGGCTTTGAGGCTGAAGACAGCAGGAAAGCCTGCAGCCCCCAGGTCTGTGGGGCTACGCAAGCGGTTCCCAAAGAGCTTTAGAACAAGGCATAGTTTTCCCTGCTGGCTCTTTGGGTGGGGGACCCATCTCCAGCCGTATGGCTATTTTTGTGCCTGGCGCGGTGCGTAGTGGGAAAGGGTGGTTTTGACGCTGAAGGCAGCAGGAAAGCCCGCAGCCCCCAGGTCTGTGGGGCTACGCAAGCGGTTCCCAAAGAGCTTTAGAACAAGGCATAGTTTTCCCTGCTGGCTCTTTGGGCGGGGGACCCATCTCCAGCCGTATGGCCATTTTTGTGCCTGGCGCGGCGCCAAGTGGGAAAGGGTGGTGTCGAGGCTGAAGGCAGCAGGAAAGCCCGCAGCCCCCACGTCTGTGGGGCCAAGCAAGCGGTTCCCAAAGAGCTTTAGAACAAGGCATAGTTTTCCCTGCTGGCTCTTTGGGCCTGGGACCCATCTCCAGCCATAGGCCATTTTTGTGCTTGATAGGGCGCCAAGTGGGAAAGGGTGGCTTTGAGGCTGAAGGCAGCAGGAAAGCCCGCAGCCCCCAGGTCTGTGCGGCTACGCAAGCGGTTCCCAAAGAGCTTTAGAACAAGGCATAGTTTTCCCTGCTGGCTCTCTGGGAGGGGGACCCATCTCCAGCCATAGGCCATTTTTGTGCTTGATAGGGCGCCAAGTGGGAAAGGGTGGCTTTGAGGCTGAAGGCAGCAGGAAAGCCCGCAGCCCCCAGGTCTGTGCGGCTACGCAAGCGGTTCCCAAAGAGCTTTAGAACAAGGCATAATTTTCCCTGCTGGCTCTTTGGGCGGGGGACCCATCTCCAGCCGTACGGCCATTTTTGTGCCTGGCGCGGCGCCAAGAGGGAAAGGGTGGTTTTGAGGCTAAAGGCAGCAGGAAAGCCCGCAGCCCCCAGGTCTGTGGGGCTACGCAAGCAGTTCCCAAAGAGCTTTAGAACAAGGCATAGTTTTCCCTGCTGGCTCTTTGGGCGGGGGACCCATCTCCAGCCGTATGGCCATTTTTGTGCATGGCGCAGCGCCAAGTGGGAAAGGGTGGCTTTGAGGCTGAAGGCAGCAGGAAAGCCCGCAGCCCCCAGGTCTGTGGGGCTACGCAAGCGGTTCCCAAAGAGCTTTAGAACAAGGCATAGTTTTCCCTGCTGGCTCTTTGGGCATGGGACCCATCTCCACCCATAGGCCATTTTTGTGCCTGATAGGGCGCCAAGTGAGAAAGGGTGGCTTTGAGGCTAAAGACAGCAGGAAAGCCTGCAGCCCCCAGGTCTGTGGGGCTACGCAAGCGGTTCCCAAAGAGCTTTAGAACAAGGCATAGTTTTCCCTGCTGGCTCTCTGGGAGGGGGACCCATCTCCAGCCATAGGCCATTTTTGTGCTTGATAGGGCGCCAAGTGGGAAAGGGTGGCTTTGAGGCTGAAGGCAGCAGGAAAGCCCGCAGCCCCCAGGTCTGTGCGGCTACGCAAGCGGTTCCCAAAGAGCTTTAGAACAAGGCATAATTTTCCCTGCTGGCTCTTTGGGCGGGGGACCCATCTCCAGCCGTACGGCCATTTTTGTGCCTGGCGCGGCGCCAAGAGGGAAAGGGTGGTGTCGAGGCTAAAGGCAGCAGGAAAGCCCGCAGCCCCCAGGTCTGTGGGGCTACGCAAGCAGTTCCCAAAGAGCTTTAGAACAAGGCATAGTTTTCCCTGCTGGCTCTTTGGGCGGGGGACCCATCTCCAGCCGTATGGCCATTTTTGTGCATGGCGCAGCGCCAAGTGGGAAAGGGTGGCTTTGAGGCTGAAGGCAGCAGGAAAGCCCGCAGCCCCCAGGTCTGTGGGGCTACGCAAGCGGTTCCCAAAGAGCTTTAGAACAAGGCATAGTTTTCCCTGCTGGCTCTTTGGGCATGGGACCCATCTCCACCCATAGGCCATTTTTGTGCCTGATAGGGCGCCAAGTGAGAAAGGGTGGCTTTGAGGCTAAAGACAGCAGGAAAGCCTGCAGCCCCCAGGTCTGTGGGGCTACGCAAGCGGTTCCCAAAGAGCTTTAGAACAAGGCATAGTTTTCCCTGCTGGCTCTTTGGGTGGGGGACCCATCTCCAGCCGTATGGCTATTTTTGTGCCTGACGCGGTGCGTAGTGGCATAGGGTGGTTTTGAGGCTGAAGGCAGCAGGAAAGCCCGCAGCCCCCACGTCTGTGGGGCCAAGCAAGCGGTTCCCAAAGAGCTTTAGAACAAGGCATAGTTTTCCCTGCTGGCTCTTTGGGCGGGGGACCCATCTCCACCCATAGGCCATTTTTGTGCCTGGCGCGGTGCGTAGTGGGAAAGGGTGGTTTTGACGCTGAAGGCAGCAGGAAAGCCCGCAGCCCCCAGGTCTGTGGGGCTACGCAAGCGGTTCACCAAAGAGCTTTAGAACAAGGCATAGTTTTCCCTGCTGGCTCTTTGGGCGGGGGACCCATCTCCAGCCGTATGGCCATTTTTGTCCCTGGCCCGGCGCCAAGTGGGAAAGGGTGGTGTTGAGGCTGAAGGCAGCAGCAAAGACTGCAGCCCCCAGGTCTGTGGGGCCAAGCAAGAGGTTCCCAAAGAGCTTTAGAACAAGGCATAGTTTTCCCTGCTGGCTCTTTGGGCGGGGGACCCATCTCCAGCCGTATGGCCATTTTTGTGCCTGGCGCGGCGCCAAGTGGGAAAGGGTGGCTTTGAGGCTGAAGGCAGCAGCAAAGCCCGCAGCCCCCAGGTCTGTGGGGCTACGCAAGCGGTTCCCAAAGAGCTTTAGAACAAGGCATAGTTTTCCCTGCTGGCTCTTTGGGCATGGGACCCATCTCCAGCCATATGGCCATTTTTGTGCCTGGCCCGGCGCCAAGAGGGAAAGGGTGGTGTCGAGGCTAAAGGCAGCAGGAAAGCCCGCAGCCCCCAGGTCTGTGGGGCTACGCAAGCGGTTCCCAAAGAGCTTTAGAACAAGGCATAGTTTTCCCTGCTGGCTCTTTGGGCGGGGGACCCATCTCCAGCCGTATGGCCATTTTTGTGCATGGCGCAGCGCCAAGTGGGAAATGGTGGTATCGAGGCTGAAGGCAGCAGGAAAGCCCGCAGCCCCCAGGTCTGTGGGGCTACGCAAGCGGTTCCCAAAGAGCTTTAGAACAAGGCATAGTTTTCCCTGCTGGCTCTTTGGGCATGGGACCCATCTCCACCCATAGGCCATTTTTGTGCCTGATGCGGCGCCAAGTGGGAAAGGGTGGCTTTGAGGCTGAAGACAGCAGGAAAGCCTGCAGCCCCCAGGTCTGTGGGGCTACGCAAGCGGTTCCCAAAGAGCTTTAGAACAAGGCATAGTTTTCCCTGCTGGCTCTTTGGGTGGGGGACCCATCTCCAGCCGTATGGCTATTTTTGTGCCTGGCGCGGTGCGTAGTGGGAAAGGGTGGTTTTGACGCTGAAGGCAGCAGGAAAGCCCGCAGCCCCCAGGTCTGTGGGGCTACGCAAGCGGTTCCCAAAGAGCTTTAGAACAAGGCATAGTTTTCCCTGCTGGCTCTTTGGGCGGGGGACCCATCTCCAGCCGTATGGCCATTTTTGTGCCTGGCGCGGCGCCAAGTGGGAAAGGGTGGTGTCGAGGCTGAAGGCAGCAGGAAAGCCCGCAGCCCCCACGTCTGTGGGGCCAAGCAAGCGGTTCCCAAAGAGCTTTAGAACAAGGCATAGTTTTCCCTGCTGGCTCTTTGGGCCTGGGACCCATCTCCAGCCATAGGCCATTTTTGTGCTTGATAGGGCGCCAAGTGGGAAAGGGTGGCTTTGAGGCTGAAGGCAGCAGGAAAGCCTGCAGCCCCCAGGTCTGTGCGGCTACGCAAGCGGTTCCCAAAGAGCTTTAGAACAAGGCATAGTTTTCCCTGCTGGCTCTCTGGGAGGGGGACCCATCTCCAGCCATAGGCCATTTTTGTGCTTGATAGGGCGCCAAGTGGGAAAGGGTGGCTTTGAGGCTGAAGGCAGCAGGAAAGCCCGCAGCCCCCAGGTCTGTGCGGCTACGCAAGCGGTTCCCAAAGAGCTTTAGAACAAGGCATAATTTTCCCTGCTGGCTCTTTGGGCGGGGGACCCATCTCCAGCCGTACGGCCATTTTTGTGCCTGGCGCGGCGCCAAGAGGGAAAGGGTGGTTTTGAGGCTAAAGGCAGCAGGAAAGCCCGCAGCCCCCAGGTCTGTGGGGCTACGCAAGCAGTTCCCAAAGAGCTTTAGAACAAGGCATAGTTTTCCCTGCTGGCTCTTTGGGCGGGGGACCCATCTCCAGCCGTATGGCCATTTTTGTGCATGGCGCAGCGCCAAGTGGGAAAGGGTGGCTTTGAGGCTGAAGGCAGCAGGAAAGCCCGCAGCCCCCAGGTCTGTGGGGCTACGCAAGCGGTTCCCAAAGAGCTTTAGAACAAGGCATAGTTTTCCCTGCTGGCTCTTTGGGCATGGGACCCATCTCCACCCATAGGCAATTTTTGTGCCTGATAGGGCGCCAAGTGAGAAAGGGTGGCTTTGAGGCTAAAGACAGCAGGAAAGCCTGCAGCCCCCAGGTCTGTGGGGCTACGCAAGCGGTTCCCAAAGAGCTTTAGAACAAGGCATAGTTTTCCCTGCTGGCTCTTTGGGTGGGGGACCCATCTCCAGCCGTATGGCTATTTTTGTGCCTGACGCGGTGCGTAGTGGCATAGGGTGGTTTTGAGGCTGAAGGCAGCAGGAAAGCCCGCAGCCCCCACGTCTGTGGGGCCAAGCAAGCGGTTCCCAAAGAGCTTTAGAACAAGGCATAGTTTTCCCTGCTGGCTCTTTGGGCGGGGGACCCATCTCCAGCCGTATGGCCATTTTTGTGCCTGGCGCGGTGCGTAGTGGGAAAGGGTGGTTTTGACGCTGAAGGCAGCAGGAAAGCCCGCAGCCCCCAGGTCTGTGGGGCTACGCAAGCGGTTCACCAAAGAGCTTTAGAACAAGGCATAGTTTTCCCTGCTGGCTCTTTGGGCAGGGGACCCATCTCCAGCCGTATGGCCATTTTTGTCCCTGGCCCGGCGCCAAGTGGGAAAGGGTGGTGTTGAGGCTGAAGGCAGCAGCAAAGACTGCAGCCCCCAGGTCTGTGGGGCCAAGCAAGCGGTTCCCAAAGAGCTTTAGAACAAGGCATAGTTTTCCCTGCTGGCTCTTTGGGCGGGGGACCCATCTCCAGCCGTATGGCCATTTTTGTGCCTGGCGCGGCGCCAAGTGGGAAAGGGTGGCTTTGAGGCTGAAGGCAGCAGGAAAGCCCGCAGCCCCCAGGTCTGTGGGGCTACGCAAGCGGTTCCCAAAGAGCTTTAGAACAAGGCATAGTTTTCCCTGCTGGCTCTTTGGGCGGGGGACCCATCTCCAGCCGTATGGCCATTTTTGTGCATGGCGCAGCGCCAAGTGGGAAAGGGTGGTGTCGAGGCTAAAGGCAGCAGGAAAGCCCGCAGCCCCCAGGTCTGTGGGGCTACGCAAGCGGTTCCCAAAGAGCTTTAGAACAAGGCATAGTTTTCCCTGCTGGCTCTTTGGGCGGGGGACCCATCTCCAGCCGTATGGCCATTTTTGTGCATGGCGCAGCGCCAAGTGGGAAATGGTGGTATCGAGGCTGAAGGCAGCAGGAAAGCCCGCAGCCCCCAGGTCTGTGGGGCTACGCAAGCGGTTCCCAAAGAGCTTTAGAACAAGGCATAGTTTTCCCTGCTGGCTCTTTGGGCATGGGACCCATCTCCACCCATAGGCCATTTTTGTGCCTGATAGGGCGCCAAGTGGGAAAGGGTGGCTTTGAGGCTGAAGACAGCAGGAAAGCCTGCAGCCCCCAGGTCTGTGGGGCTACGCAAGCGGTTCCCAAAGAGCTTTAGAACAAGGCATAGTTTTCCCTGCTGGCTCTTTGGGTGGGGGACCCATCTCCAGCCGTATGGCTATTTTTGTGCCTGACGCGGTGCGTAGTGGCATAGGGTGGTTTTGAGGCTGAAGGCAGCAGGAAAGCCCGCAGCCCCCACGTCTGTGGGGCCAAGCAAGCGATTCCCAAAGAGCTTTAGAACAAGGCATAGTTTTCCCTGCTGGCTCTTTGGGCGGGGGACCCATCTCCAGCCGTATGGCCATTTTTGTGCCTGGCGCGGTGCGTAGTGGGAAAGGGTGGTTTTGACGCTGAAGGCAGCAGGAAAGCCCGCAGCCCCCAGGTCTGTGGGGCTACGCAAGCGGTTCCCAAAGAGCTTTAGAACAAGGCATAGTTTTCCCTGCTGGCTCTTTGGGCGGGGGACCCATCTCCAGCCGTATGGCCATTTTTGTGCCTGGCGCGGCGCCAAGTGGGAAAGGGTGGCTTTGAGGCTGAAGGCAGCAGGAAAGCCCGCAGCCCCCACGTCTGTGGGGCCAAGCAAGCGGTTCCCAAAGAGCTTTAGAACAAGGCATAGTTTTCCCTGCTGGCTCTTTGGGCCTGGGACCCATCTCCAGCCATAGGCCATTTTTGTGCTTGATAGGGCGCCAAGTGGGAAAGGGTGGCTTTGAGGCTGAAGGCAGCAGGAAAGCCTGCAGCCCCCAGGTCTGTGGGGCTACGCAAGCAGTTCCCAAAGAGCTTTAGAACAAGGCATAGTTTTCCCTGCTGACTCTTTGTTCGGGGGACCCATCTCCAGCCATAGGCCATTTTTGTGCCTGCCCGGCGCCCAGTGGGAAAGGGTGGCTTTGAGGCTTGAAGGCAGCAGGAAAGCCCGCAGCCCCCAGGTCTGTGGGGCTACGCAAGCGGTTCCCAAAGAGCTTTAGAACAAGGCATAGTTTTCCCTGCTGGCTCTCTGGGAGGGGGACCCATCTCCAGCCATAGGCCATTTTTGTGCTTGATAGGGCGCCAATTGGGAAAGGGTGGCTTTGAGGCTGAAGGCAGCAGGAAAGCCCGCAGCCCCCAGGTCTGTGCGGCTACGCAAGCGGTTCCCAAAGAGCTTTAGAACAAGGCATAATTTTCCCTGCTGGCTCTTTGGGCGGGGGACCCATCTCCAGCCGTACGGCCATTTTTGTGCCTGGCGCGGCGCCAAGAGGGAAAGGGTGGTGTCGAGGCTAAAGGCAGCAGGAAAGCCCGCAGCCCCCAGGTCTGTGGGGCTACGCAAGCAGTTCCCAAAGAGCTTTAGAACAAGGCATAGTTTTCCCTGCTGGCTCTTTGGGCGGGGGACCCATCTCCAGCCGTATGGCCATTTTTGTGCATGGCGCAGCGCCAAGTGGGAAAGGGTGGCTTTGAGGCTGAAGGCAGCAGGAAAGCCCGCAGCCCCCAGGTCTGTGGGGCTACGCAAGCGGTTCCCAAAGAGCTTTAGAACAAGGCATAGTTTTCCCTGCTGGCTCTTTGGGCATGGGACCCATCTCCACCCATAGGCCATTTTTGTGCCTGATAGGGCGCCAAGTGAGAAAGGGTGGCTTTGAGGCTAAAGACAGCAGGAAAGCCTGCAGCCCCCAGGTCTGTGGGGCTACGCAAGCGGTTCCCAAAGAGCTTTAGAACAAGGCATAGTTTTCCCTGCTGGCTCTTTGGGTGGGGGACCCATCTCCAGCCGTATGGCTATTTTTGTGCCTGACGCGGTGCGTAGTGGCATAGGGTGGTTTTGAGGCTGAAGGCAGCAGGAAAGCCCGCAGCCCCCACGTCTGTGGGGCCAAGCAAGCGGTTCCCAAAGAGCTTTAGAACAAGGCATAGTTTTCCCTGCTGGCTCTTTGGGCGGGGGACCCATCTCCAGCCGTATGGCCATTTTTGTGCCTGGCGCGGTGCGTAGTGGGAAAGGGTGGTTTTGACGCTGAAGGCAGCAGGAAAGCCCGCAGCCCCCAGGTCTGTGGGGCTACGCAAGCGGTTCACCAAAGAGCTTTAGAACAAGGCATAGTTTTCCCTGCTGGCTCTTTGGGCAGGGGACCCATCTCCAGCCGTATGGCCATTTTTGTCCCTGGCCCGGCGCCAAGTGGGAAAGGGTGGTGTTGAGGCTGAAGGCAGCAGCAAAGACTGCAGCCCCCAGGTCTGTGGGGCCAAGCAAGCGGTTCCCAAAGAGCTTTAGAACAAGGCATAGTTTTCCCTGCTGGCTCTTTGGGCGGGGGACCCATCTCCAGCCGTATGGCCATTTTTTGTGCCTGGCGCGGCGCCAAGTGGGAAAGGGTGGCTTTGAGGCTGAAGGCAGCAGCAAAGCCCGCAGCCCCCAGGTCTGTGGGGCTACGCAAGCGGTTCCCAAAGAGCTTTACAACAAGGCATAGTTTTCCCTGCTGGCTCTTTGGGCATGGGACCCATCTCCAGCCATATGGCCATTTTTGTGCCTGGCCCGGCGCCAAGAGGGAAAGGGTGGTGTCGAGGCTAAAGGCAGCAGGAAAGCCCGCAGCCCCCAGGTCTGTGGGGCTACGCAAGCGGTTCCCAAAGAGCTTTAGAACAAGGCATAGTTTTCCCTGCTGGCTCTTTGGGCGGGGGACCCATCTCCAGCCGTATGGCCATTTTTGTGCATGGCGCAGCGCCAAGTGGGAAATGGTGGTATCGAGGCTGAAGGCAGCAGGAAAGCCCGCAGCCCCCAGGTCTGTGGGGCTACGCAAGCGGTTCCCAAAGAGCTTTAGAACAAGGCATAGTTTTCCCTGCTGGCTCTTTGGGCATGGGACCCATCTCCACCCATAGGCCATTTTTGTGCCTGATAGGGCGCCAAGTGGGAAAGGGTTGCTTTGAGGCTGAAGACAGCAGGAAAGCCTGCAGCCCCCAGGTCTGTGGGGCTACGCAAGCGGTTCCCAAAGAGCTTTAGAACAAGGCATAGTTTTCCCTGCTGGCTCTTTGGGTGGGGGACCCATCTCCAGCCGTATGGCTATTTTTGTGCCTGACGCGGTGCGTAGTGGCATAGGGTGGTTTTGAGGCTGAAGGCAGCAGGAAAGCCCGCAGCCCCCACGTCTGTGGGGCCAAGCAAGCGATTCCCAAAGAGCTTTAGAACAAGGCATAGTTTTCCCTGCTGGCTCTTTGTTCGGGGGACCCATCTCCAGCCATAGGCCATTTTTGTGCCTGGCCCGGCGCCCAGTGGGAAAGGGTGGCTTTGAGGCTTGAAGGCAGCAGGAAAGCCCGCAGCCCCCAGGTCTGTGGGGCTACGCAAGCGGTTCCCAAAGAGCTTTAGAACAAGGCATAGTTTTCCCTGCTGGCTCTCTGGGAGGGGGACCCATCTCCAGCCGTATGGCCATTTTTGAGCCTGGCGCGGCGCCAAGTGGGAAAGGGTTGTGTCGAGGCTAAAGGCAGCAGGAAAGCCCGCAGCCCCCAGGTCTGTGGGGCTACGCAAGCGGTTCCCAAAGAGCTTTAGAACAAGGCATAATTTTCCCTGCTGGCTCTTTGGGCGGGGGACCCATCTCCAGCCGTATGGCCATTTTTGTGCCTGGCGCAGCGCCAAGTGGGAAAGGGTGGTTTTGAGGCTGAAGGCAGCAGCAAAGCCTGCAGCCCCCAGGTCTGTGGGGCTACGCAAGCGGTTCCCAAAGAGCTTTAGAACAAGGCATAGTTTTCCCTGCTGGCTCTTTGGGCGGGGGACCCATCTCCAGCCGTATGGCCATTTTTGTGCCTGGCCGGGGGCCAAGTGGGAAAGGGTGGTTTTGAGGCTGAAGGCAGCAGGAAAGCCCGCAGCCCCCAGGTGTGTGGGGCTACGCAAGCGGTTCCCAAAGAGCTTTAGAACAAGGCATAGTTTTCCCTGCTGGCTCTTTGGGCGGGGGACCCATCTCCAGCCGTATGGCCATTTTTGTGCTTGATAGGGCGCCAAGTGGGAAAGGGTTGCTTTGAGGCTGAAGACAGCAGGAAAGCCCGCAGCCCCCAGGTCTGTGGGGCTACGCAAGCGGTTCCCAAAGAGCTTTAGAACAAGGCATAGTTTTCCCTGCTGGCTCTTTGGGCATGGGACCCATCTCCACCCATAGGCCATTTTTGTGCTTGATAGGGCGCCAAGTGGGAAAGGGTTGCTTTGAGGCTGAAGACAGCAGGAAAGCCCGCAGCCCCCAGGTCTGTGGGGCTACGCAAGCGGTTCCCAAAGAGCTTTAGAACAAGGCATAGTTTTCCCTGCTGGCTCTTTAGGCATGGGACCCATCTCCACCCATAGGCCATTTTTGTGCCTGATAGGGCGCCAAGTGGGAAAGGGTGGCTTTGAGGCTGAAGACAGCAGGAAAGCCTGCAGCCCCCAGGTCTGTGGGGCTACGCAAGCGGTTCCCAAAGAGCTTTAGAACAAGGCATAGTTTTCCCTGCTGGCTCTTTGGGTGGGGGACCCATCTCCAGCCGTATGGCCATTTTTGTGCCTGGCGTGGTGCGTAGTGGCATAGGGTGGTTTTGACGCTGAAGGCAGCAGGAAAGCCCGCAGCCCCCAGGTCTGTGGGGCTACGCAAGCGGTTCCCAAAGAGCTTTAGAACAAGGCATAGTTTTCCCTGCTGGCTCTTTGGGCGGGGGACCCATCTCCAGCCGTATGGCCATTTTTGTGCCTGGCGCGGCGCCAAGTGGGTAAGGGTGGTGTCGAGGCTGAAGGCAGCAGCAAAGCCTGCAGCCCCCAGGTCTGTGGGGCCAAGCAAGCGGTTCCCAAAGAGCTTTAGAACAAGGCATAGTTTTCCCTGCTGGCTCTTTGGGCATGGGACCCATCTCCAGCCGTATGGCCATTTTTGTCCCTGGCCCGGCGCCAAGTGGAAAGGGTGGCTTTGAGGCTGAAGGCAGCAGGAAAGCCCGCAGCCCCCAGGTCTGTGGGGCTACGCAAGCGGTTCCCAAAGAGCTTTAGAACAAGGCATAGTTTTCCCTGCTGGCTCTTTGGGCGGGGGACCCATCTCCAGCCATATAGCCATTTTTGTGCCTGGCGAAGCCCCAAGTGCGAAAGGGTGGCTTTGAGGCTGAAGGCAGCAGGAAAGCCCGCAGCCCCAAGGTCTGTGGGGCTACGCAAGCGGTTCCCAAAGAGCTTTAGAACAAGGCATAGTTTTCCCTGCTGGCTCTTTTGGCAGGGGACCCATCTCCAGCCGTATGGCCATTTTTGAACCTGGAGCAGTGCCAAGTGGGAAAGGGTGGTGTCGAGGCTAAAGGCAGCAGGAAAGCCCGCAGCCCCCAGGTCTGTGGGGCTACGCAAGCAGTTCCCAAAGAGCTTTAGAACAAGGCATAGTTTTCCCTGCTGGCTCTTTGGGCGGGGGACCCATCTCCAGCCATGGGCCATTTTTGTGCCTGGCGCGGCGCCCAGTGGGAAAGGGTGGCTTTGAGGCTTGAAGGCAGCAGGAAAGCCCGCAGCCCCCACGTCTGTGGGGCTACGCAAGCGGTTCCCAAAGAGCTTTAGAACAAGGCATAGTTTTCCCTGCTGGCTCTTTGGGCGGGGGACCCATCTCCAGCCGTATGGCCATTTTTGAGCCTGGCCGGGGGCCAAGTGGGAAAGGGTGGTTTTGAGGCTGAAGGCAGCAGGAAAGCCCGCAGCCCCCACGTGTGTGGGGCTACGCAAGCGGTTCCCAAAGAGCTTTAGAACAAGGCATAGTTTTCCCTGCTGGCTCTTTGGGCATGGGACCCATCTCCAGCCATAGGCCATTTTTGTGCTTGATAGGGCGCCAAGTGGGAAAGGGTGGTGTCGAGGCTGAAGGCAGCAGGAAAGCCCGCAGCCCCCAGGTCTGTGGGGCTACGCAAGCGGTTCCCAAAGAGCTTTAGAACAAGGCATAATTTTCCCTGCTGGCTTTTTGGGCGGGGGACCCATCTCCAGCCGTACGGCCATTTTTGTGCCTGGCGCGGCGCCAAGAGGGAAAGGGTGGTGTCGAGGCTAAAGGCAGCAGGAAAGCCCGCAGCCCCCAGGTCTGTGGAGCTACGCAAGCAGTTCCCAAAGAGCTTTAGAACAAGGCATAGTTTTCCCTGCTGGCTCTTTGGGCGGGGGACCCATCTCCAGCCGTATGGCCATTTTTGTGCCTGATAGGGCGCCAAGTGAGAAAGGGTGGCTTTGAGGCTAAAGACAGCAGGAAAGCCTGCAGCCCCCAGGTCTGTGGGGCTACGCAAGCGGTTCCCAAAGAGCTTTAGAACAAGGCATAGTTTTCCCTGCTGGCTCTTTGGGTGGGGGACCCATCTCCAGCCGTATGGCTATTTTTGTGCCTGACGCGGTGCGTAGTGGCATAGGGTGGTTTTGAGGCTGAAGGCAGCAGGAAAGCCCGCAGCCCCCACGTCTGTGGGGCCAAGCAAGCGGTTCCCAAAGAGCTTTAGAACAAGGCATAGTTTTCCCTGCTGGCTCTTTGGGCGGGGGACCCATCTCCAGCCGTATGGCCATTTTTGTGCCTGGCGCGGTGCGTAGTGGGAAAGGGTGGTTTTGACGCTGAAGGCAGCAGGAAAGCCCGCAGCCCCCAGGTCTGTGGGGCTACGCAAGCGGTTCACCAAAGAGCTTTAGAACAAGGCATAGTTTTCCCTGCTGGCTCTTTGGGCAGGGGACCCATCTCCAGCCGTATGGCCATTTTTGTCCCTGGCCCGGCGCCAAGTGGGAAAGGGTGGTGTTGAGGCTGAAGGCAGCAGCAAAGACTGCAGCCCCCAGGTCTGTGGGGCCAAGCAAGCGGTTCCCAAAGAGCTTTAGAACAAGGCATAGTTTTCCCTGCTGGCTCTTTGGGCGGGGGACCCATCTCCAGCCGTATGGCCATTTTTGTGCCTGGCGCGGCGCCAAGTGGGTAAGGGTGGTGTCGAGGCTGAAGGCAGCAGCAAAGCCTGCAGCCCCCAGGTCTGTGGGGCCAAGCAAGCGGTTCCCAAAGAGCTTTAGAACAAGGCATAGTTTTCCCTGCTGGCTCTTTGGGCATGGGACCCATCTCCAGCCGTATGGCCATTTTTGTCCCTGGCCCGGCGCCAAGTGGGAAAGGGTGGCTTTGAGGCTGAAGGCAGCAGGAAAGCCTGCAGCCCCCAGGTCTGTGGGGCTACGCAAGCGGTTCCCAAAGAGCTTTAGAACAAGGCATAGTTTTCCCTGCTAGCTCTTTGGGCGGGGGACCCATCTCCAGCCGTATGGCCATTTTTGTGCCTGATAGGGCGCCAAGTGGGAAAGGGTGGTGTCGAGGCTGAAGACAGCAGGAAAGCCCGCAGCCCCCACGTCTGTGGGGCCAAGCAAGCGGTTCCCAAAGAGCTTTAGAACAAGGCATAGTTTTCCCTGCTGGCTCTTTGGGCATGGGACCCATCTCCACCCATAGGCCATTTTTGTGCCTGATAGGGCGCCAAGTGGGAAAGGGTGGCTTTGAGGCTGAAGACAGCAGGAAAGCCTGCAGCTCCCAGGTCTGTGGGGCTATGCAAGCGGTTCCCAAAGAGCTTTAGAACAAGGCATAGTTTTCCCTGCTGGCTCTTTGGGCGGGGGACCCATCTCCAGCCGTATGGCCATTTTTGTGCCTGGCGCGGCGCCAAGTGGGAAAGGGTGGTGTCGAGGCTGAAGGCAGCAGGAAAGCCCGCAGCCCCCAGGTCTGTGGGGCTACGCAAGCGGTTCCCAAAGAGCTTTAGAACAAGGCATAGTTTTCCCTGCTGGCTCTTTGGGTGGGGGACCCATCTCCAGACGTATGGCTATTTCTGTGCCTGGCGCGGTGCGTAGTGGCATAGGGTGGTTTTGAGGCTGAAGGCAGCAGGAAAGCCCGCAGCCCCCACGTCTGTGGGGCCAAGCAAGCGGTTCCCAGAGAGCTTTAGAACAAGGCATAGTTTTCCCTGCTGGCTCTTTGGGCGGGGGACCCATCTCCAGCCATATGGCCATTTTTGAGCCTGGAGCAGTGCCAAGTGGGAAAGGGTGGTGTCGAGGCTGAAGGCAGCAGGAAAACCCGCAGCCCCCACGTCTGTGGGGCCAAGCAAGCGGTTCCCAAAGAGCTTTAGAACAAGGCATAGTTTTCCCTGCTGGCTCTATGGGCATGGGACCCATCTCCAGCCATAGGCCATTTTTGTGCCTGGCGCGGCGCCAAGTGGGAAAGGGTGGCTTTGAGGCTGAAGGCAGCAGCAAAGCCCGCAGCCCCCAGGTCTGTGGGGCTACGCAAGCGGTTCCCAAAGAGCTTTAGAACAAGGCATAGTTTTCCCTGCTGGCTCTTTGGGCGGGGGACCCATCTCCAGCCGTATGGCCATTTTTGAGCCTGGCGCAGCGCCAAGTGGGAAAGGGTGGTGTCGAGCCTGAAGGCAGCAGGAAAGCCCGCAGCCCCCAGGTCTGTGGGGCTACGCAAGCGGTTCCCAAAGAGCTTTAGAACAAGGCATAGTTTTCCCTGCTCGCTCTTTGGGCGGGGGACCCATCTCCAGCCGTATGGCCATTTTTGTGCCTGGCGAAGCCCCAAGAGGGAAAGGGTGGCTTTGAATCTGAAGGCAGCAGGAAAGCCCGCAGCCCCCAGGTCTGTGGGGCTACGCAAGCGGTTCCCAAAGAGCTTTAGAACAAGGCATAGTTTTCCCTGCTGGCTCTTTTGGCAGGGGACCCATCTCCAGCCGTATGGCCATTTTTGTGCCTGGCGCGGTGCGTAGTGGGAAAGGGTGGTGTTGAGGCTGAAGGCAGCAGCAAAGACTGCAGCCCCCAGGTCTGTGGGGCTACGCAAGCGGTTCCCAAAGAGCTTTAGAACAAGGCATAGTTTTCCCTGCTGGCTCTTTGGGCGGGGGACCCATCTCCAGCCGTATGGCCATTTTTGTGCCTGGCCCGGCGCCAAGTGGGAAAGGGTGGCTTTGAGGCTGAAGGCAGCAGGAAAGCCCGCAGCCCCCACGTCTGTGGGGCCAAGCAAGCGGTTCCCAAAGAGCTTTAGAACAAGGCATAGTTTTCCCTGCTGGCTCTTTGGGCATGGGACCCATCTCCACCCATAGGCCATTTTTGTGCTTGATAGGGCGCCAAGTGGAAAGGGTGGCTTTGAGGCTGAAGGCAGCAGGAAAGCCTGCAGCCCCCAGGTCTGTGGGGCTACGCAAGCAGTTCCCAAAGAGCTTTAGAACAAGGCATAGTTTTCCCTGCTGGCTCTTTGTTCGGGGGACCCATCTCCAGCCATAGGCCATTTTTGTGCCTGGCCCGGCGCCCAGTGGGAAAGGGTGGCTTTGAGGCTTGAAGGCAGCAGGAAAGCCCGCAGCCCCCAGGTCTGTGGGGCTACGCAAGCGGTTCCCAAAGAGCTTTAGAACAAGGCATAGTTTTCCCTGCTGGCTCTCTGGGAGGGGGACCCATCTCCAGCCGTATGGCCATTTTTGAGCCTGGCGCGGCGCCAAGTGGGAAAGGGTTGTGTCGAGGCTAAAGGCAGCAGGAAAGCCCGCAGCCCCCAGGTCTGTGGGGCTACGCAAGCGGTTCCCAAAGAGCTTTAGAACAAGGCATAATTTTCCCTGCTGGCTCTTTGGGCGGGGGACCCATCTCCAGCCGTATGGCCATTTTTGTGCCTGGCGCAGCGCCAAGTGGGAAAGGGTGGTTTTGAGGCTGAAGGCAGCAGCAAAGCCTGCAGCCCCCAGGTCTGTGGGGCTACGCAAGCGGTTCCCAAAGAGCTTTAGAACAAGGCATAGTTTTCCCTGCTGGCTCTTTGGGCGGGGGACCCATCTCCAGCCGTATGGCCATTTTTGTGCCTGG